>NC_051065.1:28081500-28381500 GCF_004664715.2 Peromyscus leucopus | reverse complement strand
GATGGAGGTGGTGGAGAAGTAGACATTCTCTCTTCTTTGTGTTAGCTGGGTTTTTTAGATGCCCTTATGCTGAGGAACTGGCCATCTGTTCCTGGTTTGTCGGGTTTTAATTGTGAGTGAGTGAAGACTTTTGTCAAGTGCTTTTCCGTACTGACTAAGATGAGTGCGTGGGTCTGTTAGTGGTCTTGGCTGCCCTGTCCTGACTCTCTGTAGCCCTGAATGCTGGGCTTGTTTACCTGCTGGTGACAGTGTTGAAAGCTGTCTTGTTTCTGTGCCTTCCATAACGTTCTGTTCACTCTCAATCTTCCTGTTGATGAACCTTCAGAAATAGCGAATTCCTTGGGCAGAGGAAAGCAGCATTGAACAACTTGTTTAACAAACTTTTTTTTTTTTTTTGGTTTTTCAAGACAGGGTTTCTCTGTGTAGTTTTGGTGCCTGTTCTGGATCTCGTTCTGTAGACCAGGCTGGCCTCAAACTCATAGAGATTCCCCTGCCTCTACCTCCCGAGTGCTGGGATTAAAGGTGTGCGCCACCTCTGCCTGGCCTAACAAACTATTTTTATCTTCTCTCCACATCTTGAGGCCTGTAAGTCCTGTTTTTTTTGTTGTTGTTGTTGTTTGTTTGTTTGTTTGTTTTTTGACAACTTTGCAAAGCCTTGAGCAGCCTGTTTTAAAAAAATAAAAATCCAGCTTTTCTTAATATCTGGCTTATGTAAGACGGCCTTCCTGCAAACCACCTCCTTACAGCAGCATTGGAAATGCCGGCCAGAATGTTTGTGTGAGCTTCACATGTTGCACTTGGTTGATATGTCTGTAAATCTTTAAGCATAAGAATTCCTAGAATTCCTTTCGCTGTCTTCTTCCTATTGCATTTTATTTACGAAGAAACTGGGTCATTCTGTGTAGTGTGCCTAGTTTTTTGAATCCCCAGTGTTCTCAAGCGTGGTGCTTTCTCCTGCATTTTCTGGAAATGAGTAGGGAAAACCAGAACATGGATGAGAATCGTTTCTTTTGTTGTTATTGTTTTTATGACAATCAATTACTTTATTAATGCTGTTGACCTATTTCATATTTCAATTACTTGTCACCCAATCCCCCCATTCATTCCTTCCTGAATCTGTTTTTACTGACTTTCTGAATGGGATCTTACTGTGTTACCTGTGTCTAGTGTTGCTTTCACCTCCAGAGTATTAGGACTTCAGCCATGCCATGCCTAGCTTCCTGAATATTTTTATATTCCTTTGATAATTTTTACCAAGATCCCCCAATTACAGGTTACACATTGATGACACTTGAACTGCCTCTTTTTTTTTTTTTTATCCTCCTCTCTCCTTTTTTTTCTTTTTGACAAAGTCTTGCTTTGTTATCCAGGCTGATTGTAGACAAATTTCTAAACAGTCTTATTAAATAAGGAACACTGAGCCAAATATAGGGGTGAAAGCCATAGAGATCAGAGAAATAGGAATAGCCACCAGCTAACCTTAGCTCACCACGCCGCTCTAGCTTCTTAAGAGAGAGCTACTTCCTATCTACCCAGGCTTTTCTTGCCTTACTGTTTTGCCCTCTCATTGGCTCTTAGCCCAGCTACCTCACTTCCTTGTCACTGCCTGTCTGTACAGACCTCCAGGTCTCTATGGTTGGTACTGGGATTAAAGGTGTGTGTCACCAGCTTGGTTGTTCCCTAGTGTGACCTTGAACACACAGAGACTTTGCTTGTCATGTGATTGGATTAAGGGTGTTTGCTACCACTGCCTGACTTTTGTTATGGTTATCTATGTCCTCTGATCTTCAGGCAAACTTTATTTTTTAACATAAAAATAAAATATCACCACAACTGATCTCAAGCTCTTAGATTCAAGTGATCCTTCAGCCTCAAGTCTTCTTAGTAGCTGAGATTATAGGCATAAATTGGAGCATCCAACTACTTTGTGTTTTGGGGTTTGTTTGATTGGTTGGTTTGGTTTTTTTGTTTTGTTTTGTTTTTTTTCGAAACAAGTTTCTCTGTAGCTTTGGCGCCTGTCCTGGAACTCATTCTGTAGCCCAGGCTGGCCTGGAACTCAACAGAGATTGGCCTGCCTCTGCCTCCTGCGTGCTGGGATTAAAAGTGTGTGCCACCACCACCTGGCTTACTTTTTTTTTTTTTTTTAAATAAAACACGTTTTATTGATTATTTGACAATTTTGCATTTGTAAACAATGTATCTTGATCATATTCACTCTTACTCCTCTCCTGCTCTTTTTTTAAAGAGATTTATCTTTGTGCCATTGAGTCCCAGACATCCCACTCTCACCAAACTTGATCCTCACTATCACTAACTTCCAGCAAAATAAGAGCACTTTGTATCTAAAACTATGTCATTCATCAGTTGGAGAAACAGCTGTTTTTCTGGGGAACTACTCAGTGTTCATCGTTCAACAGCTAAGAACTCTGTATGTATTCTGTGTAATAAATTACCAAAACCATAATGACTTAGAACACAAGCATTCATTGTATCATTGTCCCCATAGGTGAGTAAAACACAACACAGTTTAGCTGGTGTATGTCTCATGAGCTTGTGGTTGGAGTATTATCCAGGGCTCCGTGTTCATCAGTCAGCTCTCCATCTGTCGGATCTACATCCATGACCATTTACAAATTTACTAGCAAAACTCAGCTCCTCCCTAAGTGCTGTCTAGAGAAATGTTTTCAGTTTTTAACTGCCTAACCCACTCGGTAGGGCAGTTCCCACCATGGTAATTGGCCTTTGCAGAGCAAGGAAGTAGAAAGGAGACCTTCTTTGTGACCTAACAGCCCTTTACTTTTCCTGTAGCCCCTGGGTTAAGTGGAAGTCACTGACTCCAACACATGTTTAGAGTGTACCAAAGCATGAATAGCCAGAGGCACAGGCCACAGGGAGCTTCTCTGAGAATGCCCGTCAGACTAGGAAACATGCCTGATATCATCTGAAAGCAGCCGAGCCTTTGAAAATAGCCTGTGTTATCAGACTGTTTTCTTGCTCTTTGGTTTGGAAACAGCCTCTGTGGAAACTCTCAGTTCCAAACCGATATGTAGGCTTAGTCTGATCAGAAAGTCACATTAGTGTGTGACTATATTTGTAATAACATCAGAACATTTTTTTCTGGTACTCTATATTTTAGCCCTGGTTGCTGCTATGAAACAGCTATGACAAGATACTTTTACCATGGCCGAACAGAGACCGTACGCTCGTGTACAATGGAGGCCGTCAGGTGGTGCCAGTCCATGCAGGATCCCTCTACCAGTGTGAGTACTGGAAAGAAAAAAACGCAACAGGATTGCTCTTTCAATGACTTCTTTGCTTCTATACCCCTGGGTCATTAAAACACTTTAAGGCATTATCCCTAAAGTTTGCAAAAAGTGTTAATTTGCCACTGAAGTATGCCAGGAACACTAGGCAGCAGATTTGAAAAGAAGCTCATTTGTATCATTTTCTAAGCTATACGTTTTTCAGCACTGTTAATCTGACAGTGTCAGTACAATGCAGAGCTCTCCAAAGACCTTCAGAAGGAAGCTTTTTGTCATGTGGTTGAATGTCTAGTTTTTGTTTGAAGTCACTAGGACCAGAACTGGTTGTATGTATTTTATTTTGAATCTTTTTAAAGTATTTAGACAGCAGTATGTTTCTTTCCCTGTTAGTCTGAAATTTTGCCTGTTTTAATTTGAAGAGACATAATTATGTTAGTTTTCATAGAAATTATATTTTTAGTTTTAAAATTCCACTTTTTGTTCATTTATTAATATTACAAGTGTCTCAAAGCAATTTTCAGTACTTCTCTTTCCAAATTCAGGAAAGAAGAAAATAAAAAAATCAAGGTTTTATGGGGGAAAGAAAGGCAGTAGAATTAAGGAAAGATGGGAGCATGCATCGCAGTTCTGCCTCCGAATCTTTTCCCTTGACCCAGATTCTAACACTGATATTAGTCTTCTTTTGCTACTCTTTATTTGAGTTATACAGTTTGTTATTGATTTGATTTATTGATTTGTATTGAAAATTACCGTTCTTATTCTTGACACAGCTTCTTGAACGGCAGCAAAAGATGTTACAAGCTTTTGCAAAGCATAATAAGATGATGAAAGATTGTTCAAATGGAAAAGGTACGTAAGCTTGAATTATTCTGTTTGAAAATTCTTTTGTTGGAAGCTTTTTTTCTGACTCCAGGTTTGGGATTTCATTGCAGGATTTGACCGTCACCTTCTCGGTCTTTTGCTTGTAGCAAAAGAGGAAGGCCTCCCTGTTCCAGAGCTATTCGAGGACCCTCTTTTCTCCAGAAGGTAACTTGGGGCGGTGGGCCATCGTGTGCACATCCTGGTTCTCCCTGGGTATGAGAAGGAGGGCAGCACCTCCAGCTAACTGACATCTCTTCTTTGTGCCACACAGTGGAGGAGGCGGGAACTTTGTTCTCTCCACCAGTCTGGTTGGTTACTTACGAATCCAGGGAGTCGTGGTTCCCATGGTACACAATGGGTACGGGTTTTTCTACCATATCCGAGACGACAGGTAAGCCTGCTCCCCTTTGTTCTTAGGGTGGAGTAGGAACTGTAATGCGATCGGGATTTTAGTATGTGTACACTGTGATTTCACTTGGGTCATCGGTCATTGGCTACAGGAGTAGCCACTTGGCCACCTAGGTATTTAACATATGTTGATATTTCTTTACTCTGCTTTTGAGATCCTTGTAAAATCACTCTTTGGGGGATTTGTGCAGAAGCATATTTTCAGGATGTTTCAGGAACTATTATCTGTGAAACCTGTGTATTTAAAAAACATGTTTGACATATAAAAGGTATTTTTTGGCCAATCAAAATGTGTAGATATGTGTGGCCTTGCGTATGTGTGGGTCTACCTCTGCAGACTGAGATCAGGCGTGGGGCGCTTCAGATGGGATGTAGCAAACTCAATAACAGTACACAGGGCTTCAGTACTTCAGTTCCCAGTGCTTCATTTTCATACATTCCCTACAGAGAAGTCTATTCTCTGCTTTCCTTTTTTTTTTTTTTGGTTTTTTCGAGACAGGGTTTCTCTGTGTAGCTTTGCGCCTTTCCTGGAACTCACTTGGTAGCCCAGGCTGGCCTCGAACTCACAGAGATCCGCCTGCCTCTGCCTCCCGAGTGCTGGGATTAAAGGCGTGCGCCACCACCGCCCAGCCTCTGCTTTCCTTTTGCACGATTTGTGTGCAGTTACACAGGTGTTACCGGTCGCTGTCGGCCTCTGAGACCCCAGACTGTATATCACTGTGGGATTGTTTGTGCACATTAACGGACAGATTAAAATTTTAAATTACAAGTTATACACAGATCTTGATTTTTTTCATAAAAGAGTTTGATGACCAAAGTAATAATTTAATGTGAATAAGCATTTTAGCATATTCCCTGACAAATAATAGGTTTTGCGTTATACCCTGTGGCGTCAGTTCAGGCTGCAGATAGCTCAGCTCATTTTTTTTAGAAAACTACTTTCATTGGTCCTGAAAAAAACATTCATTCACTCATTTAGGAAATGTTTAGTAGAAGTTAACAGTATGCCTTATGTGTGGGTACTAAGGACAAAAAACAAGATTCTCTTTCTTAAAAACTTTATTTTCTACTTGGAGATAGATTGATTAATTAGTGATGAATACTGTGAAGAAAGTAACCTGTTACCGCATCAGATTGGTTAAGTGGTAGAGAGGAGGACCTTGTCCAGAATGGTCAGGACCTTGTCCAGTGTGGTCAGGACCTTGTCCAGTGTGGTCAGGACCTTGTCCAGTGTGGCAGGACCTTGTCCAGTGTGGTCAGGACCTTGTCCAGTGTGGCAGAACCTTGTCCAGTGTGGTCAGGACCTTGTCCAGTGTGGTCAGGACCTTGTCCAGTGTGGTCAAGACCTTGTCCAGTGTGGCAGAACCTTGTCCAGTGTGGTCAGGACCTTGTCCAGTGTGGTCAGGACCTTGTCCAGTGTGGTCAGGACCTTGTCCAGTGTGGTCAAGACCTTGTCCAGTGTGGTCAGAACCTTGTCCAGTGTGGTCAGAACCTTGTCCAGTGTGGTCAGGACCTTGTCCAGTGTGGCAGAACCTTGTCCAGTGTGGTCAGGACCTTGTCCAGTGTGGTCAGGACCTTGTCCAGTGTGGTCAGGACCTTGTCCAGTGTGGTCAGGACCTTGTCCAGTGTGGCAGAACCTTGTCCAGTGTGGCAGGACCTTGTCCAGTGTGGTAAGGACCTTGTCCAGTGTGGTCAGGATCTTGTCCAGTGTGGCAGAACCTTGTCCAGTGTGGTCAGGACCTTGTCCAGTGTGGTCAGGACCTTGTCCAGTGTGGTCAGGACCTTGTCCAGTGTGGTCAGGACCTTGTCCAGTGTGGTCAGGACCTTGTCCAGTGTGGCAGAACCTTGTCCAGTGTGGTCAGGACCTTGTCCAGTGTGGTCAGGACCTGTGGGCGGACCTTGTCCAGTGTGGTCAGGACCTTGTCCAGTGTGGTCAGGACCTTGTCCAGTGTGGTCAGACCTTGTCCAGTGTGGTCAGGACCTTGTCCAGTGTGGTCAGGACCTTGTCCAGTGTGTAGGACTGTCAGTGTGGTCAGGACCTTGTCCAGTGTGGTCAGGACCTTGTCCAGTGTGGTCAGGACCTTGTCCAGTGTGGTCAGGACCTTGTCCAGTGTGGTCAGGACCTTGTCCAGTGTGGTCAGGACCTTGTCCAGTGTGGTCAGGACCTTGTCCAGTGTGGTCAGGACCTTGTCCAGTGTGGTCAAGACCTTGTCCAGTGTGGTCAGGACCTTGTCCAGTGTGGTCAGGACCTTGTCCAGTGTGGCAGGACCTTGTACAGTGTGATCAGGACATTGTACAATATAGTTAGGTCCCTCCCTGAAGAGCAGTAACAGAACTGAGATATTAAAGATGAGGAGGAATCAAGAAGATACAGCTTTCTAGAATCTGGAGATGCTACCTAAGTCAAGCCACCATCCTGTTTCACTTACACATCCTTCCCTATGAACGGTTCTCCTCACTGAAGCCCTGGTGGGCCTTCTAACAATATCAGGGGCTAGCAAGATGGCTCAATGGTTACAGGTTCATGCTTCTAAGCCTGATGACTCTGCAGCCCACATGATGGAAAAACTCAGGTCTTGTCATTCTTCACAACCTTGTAGGGGCTTCCCATTTCACTCACAGTAAAATCCACAGTCCTGCTCTGAGACCATATGTGATCCCGCTCTTGGTTATCTTTGTGACTGTCTTCCATGGTGTACATTCTAGTTTATTCTGCTCCAGCCACACTAAGCATATTCCTTGAATGGTCCATAAGCTCCAGCCTCAAGGCAAGTGCTCTTCCTTCTTCTGCCAAGTTTCCTCTTTCTTGAGATACATGGAGGGGTAACTCCCCTTTAATTCACATAAATATTTGCTCAAGGGCCCCTCCTGAGAGGCCTTCCATGACCATGTAAAATGGCACTACTCTCTCGGGTGAAATACTCCATTAAATTTGAAGATCGTATGTATGATTTAAAGTGGTTTGACATATCATTTTTCTTTAAATGTGTTACATTCCCATTGTAAAAAAAGATACAATATGAAAAACAAAGTTACTGAACATTTCTATTTCATTGCACATGACAGTCAGTAGATAAAACTTCTGTTTGGCAATATGTTTATCATTTTTAGTAATTTAAATCATAATTATTTTACATCCTTTTTTATTTCATTTTCACTAATTTCAAGCAGTTCCCACTGCCATTAACTGTGTTTTGAGATATTTTAAATTTGAATAATTTAATCTTCCATGTGAAGGACTTACTCATATAATAAGGAATAATTTCCAGTCTTCCATGAGATAAATTTCCACAATTTGTTAATTATTTTTCTATCTTGTTTTCCCAATTAGCATATATGCTATAAATATAATATACCCTTTCTTATTTTATCATATAATTTCCAACTGTACATTTTATGAAGTATTACTAGTTTGGTAGACAAAAGTAATTTGCTTCAAAATTTTACTTATGTAGAGAAACATTTTTTCATTGTTTATTGTCGTTTATGCTTCTTTGTGAGTTGTTCAAGTATAAAAGGCTATTTCTATAATTTAGAAACATAAATTTTTAAAAAAATAAATTAACTACAAATAGTTAATCTTAGAAACATTTTTTTTCTTTCTTTTTTTTTAAATATAATTATTGATTCTTTGGGAATTTCACCCCAATTCTGCTCATCTCCAAGTACCCCCATATCTGCCCCTCACCCTTGCAGTATTGCCCCAAAAAGAAATTTTTTAAAAAAGGGGAAAAAAAAATCAAACTAAACTGAACAAAACCTCCTCGTTCCTCCACCTCTCCTGCCTCTGCAGTGCCTCCTCACGGGCACTGTGGTGTCTCACACGGGACCCATTTGTCCAGTCAGCTTTATTTGCAGATGTTCACTGCAGTGGGTCACTGGTCTGCTTCAGGGCCTCTGGCTTCTGGCACACCATCACTGGACCCTCACCAGAACTCAGATATCCCGCAGCCGCCCTGAGTCATGGAGGTCCTGTGGGTATCGTTCCACAGGACCTGTCCCTTCATGCATTCCAGCAGGACACAGATGAGGTAGATGTTAGGGTGGGTCAACACAAGGTTCTGGATGTAGGCCTGGGTGGTAGCTGAGCTGCTCAGTCCAAGCCACTGCGGCCACCCTCCTCAGGTAAAGAGAGGAGCTAGCTCTCCTAGGCCCATGCCATCAGGGCCAGTTCTCCCATGTATGAGGGGTGAGGCCATCTATCCCAGGTGTGGGGACCAGCTCTTCTGTGAGGGTTAGGGCCAGCTATCTTGCTGCAGTGTCCAGCAAGGGGCAGGGCCAGCTCTCTCAGGGCTAGTGAAGGGTGGGGTCAGCTCAGCATGGCACTCATATTTTATCATGCATAGTTCCACGCACGGGCATTGGACTTCAGCACAGACCCCAGCTGGTCCTCAGCAGCAGCTAGGCCTGGATGTCACTGTTGCCCCAGTGGCATCACAGGCTACTCAGATCAGTGTGTCCCCAGTGGCAGTGTGACTCTCAGACACCAACATGGCTGCAGGTGGCAGCCCATATCTCAGGCATTTGCAAAGCCTTCGATGGCAATAGGAGCCATGGACATCATCCCAGCCTCTGGATGCAGGAGGGCCACGGATCCAGACATGGCCCTCATCTGTAGCTCTGGCCCAGACGTCACCATGGCAGTGGGTAGCTGCACAGACCACTCAGATCTGTATGGTCAAAGCTGTAGTTTGGCCCTCAGGTGCCAGTGCAGTCTCAGATGGCACAGGACCTGGGTAGCAACAGGAACCTCGGATTGTAGATGTAACCAACTGTCTTATTAAATAAGAAACACAGAACCAATGTAAAGAAGAAAGCCAAGAGGTCAGAGCTCAGAGCTAAAACCTTACCCTTCCTCCTGTGGTGGTCCTACCTCTCCGAAAGAGACCTAATTCTGTGTGTCTGTCTTTACATAGTCTTTCTGTTCTGCCTTCTCATTGGTTGTAAACCCAAACAAGTGACTGCCTTGTCATTTCCTGTAAGTACAGCCCTCCAGATCTTAAAGGCATATGTCTCCAATGCTGGCTGTATCCCTGAACACACAGAGATCTACCTAGCTCTTCTACCAAGTGCTGGGAGTATAAGCGTACGCCACCACCGCCCTGCTTTCCTATGGCTTGCTAATAGTAGCTCTGACCCCCGGACAACTTTATTTATTAACATACAATTAAAATCACATTTCAGTACAAATAAAATACCACCAGGGTCAACTCAGACCCTGGCTGCTGTAGGACCATGGACCCAGACATGGTCCTTGGCAGCAGCTTGGACCCAGACAACATTGTGGCCCCGGGTGACAGCAGGCTACCCAGATTTGCATGGCCCCAGCTACAGCATGGCTCTCAGACTCCAGCAAGGGCACAGGTTAGGGCCCAGACCCTGGGCTTCTGTGTGGTCTTTGGTGGCAACATGGGCCACAGACCCCAGCTGCAGTAGGACCAGGGATCCATTCATGGCCCTTGGCAGCAACCCTGGGCCCAGATGTCACCATGGCCATTGATGGCAACCAGACCACCCATTTCAGCCTACTCTATCATCAACTTTACCTCTTCCATTCGGCCTCTTTCCACGGCACATGAACATCTGCTTCTCCTTCTCTCCCATTTCTCCACCCCATATTTGCTCATCATAATGGCCTCCACCTGGTGGCACCAGGCAGACCCATGGATCCTTTGCATCAGCCAGGCCTTGAGGACCCAGGCTGGCCTGTGTGTGGTTAGCACCAGCCTGAGCCTAATGGTATCAGGCAGGCCATGGACCTTAGAAACGTTTTGATATTACTAAATATTTGAGAATTTTGTTCACAATATAACTGGAAAATGACTCTTGAATTATTAGATTAAAATAAGGCACAACTTGAGGATTTCTGTATGTGTTTCAGTATTTACTAAAAGCATGCGAAGCCAGTTTCTGTCTAAGAGTGTAACTGAACAGTAGCGTAACATCCTAGCATACAAGAGGCCCCAGGTTCTCTAACATTGCCCCAAAGCTTCATCATTAGATACTAGAACAGAAGGACAGAACATGCTTTTATTTCATTTTGCTGGAGTTAAAGCCCACACTGAAGATGTGCTTTGCCATCATCTTTACCATGCTTGTTTGGCTTTGGGCTTTACCCATAAACTTCCTAAAGACTTTGCAAGGCTGGTCTGCAGAAGGTAGGTACAAAGTGTTCTGCTGGAAGTCTTGCAGAAGCCAGGCTTCTCTCCTCTTTACTGGAGCTCCCGGGGGCCCCCTTTTCTCACCTTCCAGATCTAGAATTGTCCCATTAGGGGATCTAGCAGGAGATGGTGGAAGGCCAGACTTGCTTTCAGACACCTCTCTTACTCTTGTAGAAATATCTTTTCTCCATTTATCTGTCCCTATTTTTTCATCACCTCCTTAAAATGTTTGTCAAGTGCTATACAGGTCAGATTTTATTACAAAGAATGACGTAAGCTCATATTGTAGCCCATTCTAGTTGTAACTTTTAGGAGGAAGGGTCTTGTGGGATTTTGTTTCTTTGGTTGGTTGGTGGTTGGTGAGTGGATGGTGGTTAGTGGTTGGTGGGTGGGTGGTTGGTTGGTGGGTGGTGGGTAAATTGGTGGTCAGTCAGTAGATGGTTTTTGGTTGATTTGTTAGTTGGTTAGTTGTTGGTTGTGTTGGTTGGTTGGTGATTGGTTAGTTGATGGGTGGTGGCTAGTTAGTGGTTGGTTTTTGGTTGGTTGGTGGGTGGTTGGTTAGTGGTGGGTGGGTGGATGGGTGAGTGGTGGTTAGTTGGTTGGTTGGTGATTGGTGGCTGGTTAGTGGTTGGTTGGTAGGTGGGTAATTCATTGGTTTGTAGTTGGTTGGTGGGTGGTTGGTTGGTTGGTTGGTTAGTGGTTGTTTGGTTGGTTGGTGGGTGGGTGGTGGGTGGGCGATTGGTTGGTGGTTTGGTGGGTGGCTAGGTGGTTGGGTGGTGAGTGGGTAGTTGATTTGTAGTTGGTTGGTTGGTGGTGGTCAGTTGGTTGTTGTTTAGTTGGCTGGTTGTGTTTAAACATAATCTCCTGCTCCAGAGGTTGCTTGTGGTCCATAGCATTGTGTAAGTATGTCAACTCTGGCTCTGTCTTCAGGTGTGTCAGGTTACACGTACCTAACATCATCAAGAATTCATATTTTATATGTGATCAGTCAAATGGAACTTCCAGCATCACAACTTGGAACCTATGGCATAACCATTCATGTATTGTATTTCACAGGTTTGTGATGGCATGTTCGGCCTGGAGGTCATGTCCGGAGACTGATTCAGAAAAGCTAGTTCAGATGATTTTTCATGCTTTCCACGATATGATACAGCTGATGAACACCGCTCATCTTTAGAGACTCAGAGACAGACACAGATCAACTCGGTACAGAGAGCAGATGGAGGAATGACCTGGAAGGAATGTTCACTTAAAGGAGACGTGTTAAGTGTGGTGATTGGTAGAGTCTTGCTCTCTAGATTTATTCTACCTTAGAAGGTGGAAACATCTTAAAACTTCTGGTGTTGCAGCAGCAATGTGAAGTCAGACATAGTAAATACAGAATGTCTGTGCAATGTCTAATAGAAGCCTCAACAATGCAATCTCACTATTGTAACAATGCAAATCCTACCCTAACTTTAAAATACCTTTCTTGGCACATGTATAGACTGCAAGTCCTCTGTGAACATAATTGTAGACTACTTTTCAAGCACTTTTAATATTTTCTAATTGCCAGAGGTTATATAAAGCACATGGTTAAATGCTAATTTCCTTGAAGTCAGTGCCTTTCACACCCAGTACAGGGATACAAGCCTTTTGGGTTTCATGGGAAAACCACTACAGTTCAATAGTGATCTCAGAAAGCTCCTTTGAACAGACAAAAGAATCAAGTTGTATTAGAAGTATTTACATTAATACAGAAAAAAAATCCCAGCAAAACTCATATGGTACATTGTAATTCATTCTGTGAATACAAAATTAAGCACTTCCATTTAAACCTAATTGTTAGAGGTAGTGGCTTTGAAAGGGTTAAATGTTGAATATTATTCTCAGGACTTTACAGTTGTTTCCCATTGATATTCAATTGTGTGGTTTATATTTTCAAAGAATAAAGTATCCAGAATCATATAGCTTCTCCTCTTGCATTTGAAAAGAATGATTCCTGGTTTGGTTTGGTTTTGTTTTTTGCATTTTCTGATATCAGTTAAATATTGTATAATAAACCACTTAAAAACTTAGTGTCTGGGCTGGAGATGGCTCAGAGACTAAGAGCACTGGCTGTTCTTGCAGAAGACCCAGGTTCAGTTCTGTGTGGATGGTAAATCTGGGAACACCTGTAAATGACAAGTGTGTGCAATTCATTTTTGAAGTTAATGTGAGAACTTTACAATCAGTAAGAAAGAAATTGGAAAAGTCTGCCTTTGAAAAGGGACCTCACATCTTGTTGCGTGTACCCAGCAGACAGAAGCCATCTTTGGAAATGAACTGTTTTAGACTGGTCTAGAGATCAGAACCTCTCTGAAGCTACAGATATTACTGGCTTGTGTTAGCTACTTGTGACTCCAGCTTGGTCCAGCAGAATGTACAAATTGGGAGAATAGAGCATTTGCCATCTGAGAGCAAGGACATGGTTGGCAGTGTGTAGAGCTGAAGACAGGTGTCCCCTCTCTGTGCCTGCCTGTTAGAGGATGTAGATGTTCCCTATGCTCCCAGTGCCTGCCCTTCCCACAGCTACCGGCTGAGAGGATTGAACAGCTCAGTAGCTCCAGCTGTTGCCCTGACAGGTGTGCATAGCTGTAGAAAGGATGTTCCCAAGCTGTTTTGGGGTTTGTTGTTTTGTTTGTTTTTTAAAGGTTTATTTTGCTTTTTTAGTTGAGTTTTGTTTTGAGACAAAGTTTCTCTATTTAGCCCTGGCTGTCCAGGAACTCACTTATGTAGATTAGGCTGACTTTGAACTCATGGAGATCCACTTACTTACTCTATTGCAGTTTTCCTCAGCTTTAGCCAATGCAGTTTTCCTCAGCTTTAGCCAGAGCCATCTCCTGGAAGGGCAGGCACTACCACAAAAGGGGCAGAGATCACCACAATTCTCCCTGCGGCTGTCAACTTCCCCCTGTACCTTACTCAGGTTTCTAACTGACGGGGTAAGAGGAACGTGGTTTCCACTGCTTCTCTGCTCTCGGGTGTCTGAGGAGCCTTGACCAGTTTTGTAGCTCCAGCTGCTTCCTGTTTCTTGGCATGCACTGCAGCTGAGGGATTCAAAGGTGAAGGAAAGCGCCAGCCCCAACCATCACTCTGCCAACCCAAGCAGAGCTGAGTGGACCAGTGCCCAGCACCAGCCACAGTCCCGCTCCTGATGTGCACTGCCACTTCCGAGAGGAACACCATGGTACCCTGCAGTGTCCACAGTTCCTGCTGCCTCTCCACCATGTGTCAGCATGGGCAAGCATTGCAGAGGGAGGACTGTGTCCCTTGTCACCACCATCAACTTCTGTCCACATCTGTCCACGGGCCAGCTAGTCAGAGTGCTGCCGTCCCTTCACCACCCTGAGGCGGCCAGCGCCAGACAGACGTGCTCGCAGCAGAGGTGGCATCAGCTGTGCTGGAGGAAACACCCCACTTCCGCTGTAAGGTGAGCTACGCCTGAGCACCTCACAGCCAGAACCTGGACCACACGTCCCTGCTCTGTCAAGTGTCCCGCTTTCGATGCTCTGCAGAGACAATTCCACCAAGGTGAGCACTCTGTCTTCAAATGAAACACAGCTAAAGAAAACGTATGAGACAACACTATGGTGCCCACCTGGAATTAAAGCCAACACCTATGGGAAATCAGTACCCCAGTGTACATTTTCAGGAGTAAGTTGCTAAGGGCAGCCACAGAGGAGACACTTCGTTTACCAGATGCACTAACCTCAGCAGCTGTGAAAGCACTGTAGAAAACAAGGCAGTGTGCCTCCAAAGGAAAACAACTCTAGGAAAGGACTTAGAGGGACTTGCAGGTACAAAACACAAGCTAAGGAATGGAGACTGGGAGATAGTGAAGTACTTGTGCAGCAGAAGAACCTGAGCTCAATCCGCAAGGCCCATCAGTAATAAAAACGCTGAATGCAAAGGAAGGAAAGTTTCTGATTCAGAGATACACATTCGAATAAAAAAAATCACATTCAAAAATAATAGGACTATACAAAACATAACATTAATTTTTTCAGGTAACACTAAAATATTTTTTAAATTAAATAGACTGATGAATAATTACACTCTGCCTTTTCTTTATAATTTTTTAGAAAAAAAAACTTCTCTATTTAAACAGTTTCATTTTGAAGAAGTTCCATTTTTACATAAACAATTCTGTCAAACAGTCCCATTTTTAACACAAAACAATTCATGAATCACCACAGTTAGTAAAGCATATGTGCATGCATAAAACTGCATCTTGAACCTAGGTAGAAAAAATAAATTTCTCCATTTAAACAATGCCATTTTAACACAAATAATTCTATAAAACAGTTCCAAATTTTCACCATGGATAGAGTCTATATGCATAAGTAAATTCAAACTGTACCATTGCAATGAAATCATTACTGTCCAACTCATTTCTTAAGTCACAAAATTCAAATAAATTCTGGTACCAGCCTTCCAAACATAAAGAAACCTATAACCAAAACCTTTTTGTAGTTTTTAATCTCATTTTTTTTAAGTTCAAAAGTTCAAATAAATTCTGGTACTAGACTTCCACTTCCAAATATAAAGAAATGTTTTACAACCAAAACATGTTTTTTATTTTCTTTTTTTATTAAGAGATTTTCTATTTATTTTACATATCAACCACAGATTCCCCCATCCTCCCTCCTTCCACCCCCAGCCTTCCCACCCACCCCACCCCCCCATTCCCACCTCCTCCAAGGCAAGGTCTCCCATGAGGAGTCAGCAGAGCCTGGTACATTCCATTGAAGCAGGTCCAATCTCCTCCTCCCTGCACCAAGGCTGCACAAAGTGTCTCACCATAGGCCCTAGATTCCAAAAAGCAAGCTCATGCACTAGGGACAGGTCCCAGTCCCACTGCCTGGGGGTCCCCTAAACAGTTCATGCTAAACAACTGTCTCACTTATCCAGAGGGCCTAGTCCAGTACCATGGGGGCTTCTCAGCTATTGGTCCATAGTTCATGTGTTTCCACTAGTTTGGCTAGTTGTCTCTGTACTTTTTCTAATCATGGCCTCGATATCTCTTGCTCATATAATCCCTCCTCTCTCTCGTCGATTGGACTCCTGGAGCTCCAACTGGGACCTGGCAGTGAATCTCTGCATCTACTTCCATCAGTCACTGGATGAGGGTTCTATGATGACAGTTAGGGTATTCAGCTATCCAATCACCAGAGTAGGTCAGCTCAGGCACCCTCTTGACCATTGTCAGTAGTCTGTGGTGGAGTCATCCTGTGGATTCCTGGGGACCTCCCTAGTACTTTGCTTCTCCCTATTCCCATGACAACCAAAACTTTTTGCAGTTAATCATTTTAGTTCAAACAAGTGTCTGCAACTTTTGTTCTCAGGCCAGAGACATTTTTAGTTACAGTAGCATTTTTATGGCAGTTTTTCCTTCAGGGTGAGAGCTATTGGTTCCATAAGAGCTGGTTGGTGCAAAGTCCTCTCAAAAGAGAATTTCTTTAGCCATCAAATAAAAACTGCAACATTTTTGCTACTAGCTCAGGTTTTTCTGTGCTGCGTTGATGTTCCATGGATCTCAGCTGCAGATGCCTGGCTCTGGCATCCACCATTCTTACTGAAACTGCTCAGACTGCCAGCTTGCAGTCTGCTAGGGATGCTGTTTTCTGTGTCCCAGATTCCTTCACCATTTACATTTAGCATAGACTCACATTCAACATTTACACTTTTCACAAACTCACATGTAACATATACTTATTTATACTTCTTACAAGCTTATATTCTTAAAGAAATTCTATAGGACTACCTTAGCACATATCTAACTTAGCAAACACCTAGAGATTTCTCAGCATTTACATTATCTTCCAACAAGACAGAGAGTAATTTTCTTTGGACTTCATTTCAAACCCAAAAAAGAGAATTAGAAGAAAAGATAATGAGAAGAAAAACCTTCTAAGGGGCATAATGTATTTTTAAGTGACTTAGCTCTTTGTACAATGTAGTGTTGTTAAGGCTATAATCCTTGGGGTGAAGTTATTTTTTCCCAGTCATCTTTCTTAACAGGCTATCTCAGCCATTCCAGAACCAGCAGAGAATTATCCTATGGTAGATGGCTTCTTAGCTAGGGACTGTCCCTTTACCCAAATTCATAACAGCTTCCCTATGCCATAATTCAGACAAACGTTTCTGTTATGGCAGAACTTTCAGTTTGCTCTACAAAAAAGCTTCACTTCAGGATGAGGGCAAAATTACCATACTGAACTGCTGCAAAGCTCTTAGCAAAAGTTTTGCACAACTATTAGGCAATATAAGGCATTTTCTCAAAGGAGCCAAAAGCCAAAAGCTGCACAGATCTGAGCTCCATTTCCTTACAGTTTTTCATAGGAGATGACATTCAACAAACTCTCAATTTTCCACCTTCTTAATTGTTTAAAAGTTGTATTTTAAGTTTACTATGAACGTCATTTTAATTAGAAAAAGCAGTTTTTCCAGGCAATATCCCTATCTTTAGTGGAAAAACTACCTTTCCCAGAATGCATTTCTCTTGTCACCCCACTGTTATGAGCTACCTTTCAAACTCCATTCCCATAGTTCTTTTCAAGTCCAGGAGTCAACTTCTGGTTTCTTTTTACCAGGCTTGCTTTCATATCGAAAAATCAAGAGTAAACAAGATTTTTCTTTACTATGGGAGATTTCTTGAGTCAAAAGGTTTCTGGTCTCCCCAAGTTGGCCTTAATAGGTATTTTTCTTTCATCTGATAATGGCCCCGGATCAGAATCACACCTGCCCCATTAGCGTGCATAGAGGCATCCCTGATACTACAACTCCCTCAGGGCTTGTTCATTTGCCCAGCCAGTCAGAGAAAAGGAACAAAAGCAGTAAAAGCAAAGCTTCCCTGCAGCTCCTTCAGAGAGACTTTCCCTGATAAATCTTTATCTAGTCCTACTTGTTTCTTCTTCCCAGATGCAGAGCTTCAGATGCCTCAGGCTGTGACTCTGTTCCTCGGCTAGCTGCTTCTGGAGATAGGAGCTTTCCTCCCTGAATCAGCCTCAAACTCTAGCAGCTTTCCCCAGGTCCTGCACCTCTAGGAGAGGAATCTGTTCCTTCCCTGTTTCTGTTTTCAGGGTCTGTATGGTCTGTGTTCAGGCTGAAATCAAGCTTTTGCTTTTTTATCTGGGGAGGTTTTTGTTATCCCTAAGCTCTCATTAGGACAGGTGTATTTCCCTAACCAGGCCTTTCACCTGAACCAGTTCCCAAGCTGGTTTGTCCACATATGTTCAGAGCTTATCAGTGGAGGAAACCAAAAGTGTTTGATACAAAGCTTTTCTCAGAAAGGTCTTTTCTCTGATAGAAAAGAACTTTTCTCAGATTTCTTTTTGCAGCCATGGATGCTGTGTAGCCCCACCTACCAACTCAGGGCTTGCAGGAAGGCAGGCAACTGTGCCGTTCCCACGTGCCTTGACTTTGTTTGTACTATAGCAGTTTTCCCCTGGGTCCTGCACCTTTCTGCCTCAGCTCCACGCTCAAGGAAGCTGACAACCGCAGCAACCCTAGTATCCCCGGAATGCACTCACACTCAAAGGTGCTGGCTAATCGCGTCTCAGTGGTTGGTTAGAAGCGAAGATAAAATGCTTACAGAGAGGCTCTGCATTGCTTCAGGGGATCTTTGTGCTAGGGTGATTATGAGAGACCTTTGCATTCCGATAGACACCTAGAAACAAAGCCCCTGATGTCTCAGCTGCAGCCATGGTTGAAAGGCTTGCCTTTACTGCTTCTACCATGCCAGCAGTTCCTGCCCCATTTGGCTCAGTGTGGCTCCCCCCCAGCACTTTCCCACGTCTATGGAGAGGTTCTAGCTGCAGGGGGATTTTCTAATGGCCTGAAGAGACAGAGCTTAGAAGAGGGATTTTTGGGAACTCAAGCCCTGCCTCCCTCGTTGCAGGGAGGATTTTTAAATCTTCCATTGCTTCCTTCTCACCAGCAGCCCCTACCCCCATCTCTACCTTTTGGGAAGCTGTCCCTGCTTTGGCTTTCTACCTGCACTTTTTTTCGCTAGGCTATAACCATAGGGAACTTCTGGCGGCTGTTTTTTCTGGCTTGAAAGAAAGACAGAACTTAGAGAGGGGTATGCCCTGTTCTAAGAGGTTTGTTGTTTTTGCTTAGAGCGAATCACAGGTGATTTCCCATAATACCTCCAGGTGATTCATATTTTTGTCCTTACACAAAGAAAATCTGAGGGAGAAAGTTCTGAAAGGCTTTTTAGTTTTTTAGAGAGAGATAAAGTTTCTTTCTAAGAAAGCTTTTAGTTTGAGTGAGAAACTCAAGTTTTCCCAAAACTTCTGTTCTCTAAACTTTTTGGTTTCATGGCCAGGAGGAAACTAATTCTGTTGGTGAGGTGTTGTACAAGTTTTCTCAGGCACTGCTGATGGAGCAGAGGATTTTTTGTTTCATCTGTCCACATCTGCTACAGGAGAAATCTCTTTCCTCTGCTGCTTGAATTTAGCATTTCAGCTGTCCCCAGGGCAAAAGCTTTTATTAGGAATCTTTTATTGCCGGGCGGCGGTGGCGCACGCCTTTAATCCCAGCACTCGGGAGGCAGAGGCAGGCGGATCTCTGTGAGTTTGAGGCCAGCCTGGGCTACCAAGTGAGTTCCAGGAAAGGCGCAAAACCACACATAGAAACCCTGTCTCGAAACGCCAAAAAAAAAAAAAAAAAAAAGGAATCTTTTATCTGCCTGATAAACTCAAAGAGGATAGATTTTTTTTTTCCCAGTTTGCATTCATAGCCCCAAAGTTAGAAAATTAAAGCCTTAGTTTCCCTGGCTAGTTGCCTATCTTATCCTAAGTTTTCTTTATGCTATTTTTCTAATTTTTTTCTACACTACCTTACTCTTCTAAGTTTTTCCTACACTATACATCTATTTCCTACTTTCCTTATTTTTCATAGATAGAAATTAAGAGAGAGACAGAAAGAGAGAAATCTTGATAGAGAAGATTCTACACTTCGGCCTTATTCTTGGACATCCTTCCAGTCTGTTTTTTGTTTTTTGTTTTTTGTTCTCTCTCTCTCTCTCTCTCTCTCTCTCTCTCTCTCTCTCTCTCAGATAAAATCCCCTGCCACATTTAACTTTTTTCACTAAAACACTGGACGGAGCCCTCTCCTTTAAGTGGCAGGGCCTCACTACTACTTTCACCAAGCAGTCTGGATAAATATGTATATTGGGTTTTTTTTTCTTAATCCCTGTTCAGGCGCCATCTGTGGGGTGCCACCCCTCACCCCTACATTTCCCCAGAATACTCTTGAGTAGAAACAGCAGGAAATATTAGTTAGACAGAGGGGAGAGAAACAGATAGAAAATACAGGATAGCCTCAAGAGGGCTTGGATCGTAATCTATTGGGCCTCGGCTGTCTCTGCCCTAGGGTATTTAAAGGAATGCCAAGGGATTGAGCAAAAGACCTCCCCCCAGCACAGCTAAGTGCAGACCATCTCAGACACTTACACTCAGGCCAGTGGTCCAATCATCCTCTCTATGCAGATTTGCTGGGTAAAGCCACTAGGAAACCTAAAAATGGGCTCCAACACTTAGCCACCAGGGAAATGCAAATCAAACTGACTTTGAGATTCCATCCTTACACCTGTCAGAATGGCTAAGATCAAAAACACAAGTGACAGCTCATGTTGGTGAGGATGTGGAGCAAAGCAAACACTCCCATTGCTGGTGAGAGTTCAAACTGGTACAGCCATTTTGGAAATCAATGTGGTGGTTTCTCAGAAAATTGGGAATCAATCTACCTCAAGACTTGGCTGTACCACTCCTGGGTGTACACCCAAAGTATGCTCCACCATAAAGACACTTGCTCAACTATGTTCATGGCAGCTTCATTCATCATAGCCCAAAGCTGGAAACCACCTAGACATTCATCAGCTGAAGAATGGATAAAGAAAAATGAACACAGTGGAGTATTACACAGCTATTAAAAACAATGGCATCATGAAATTTGCTGTCAAATAGAAGGAACTAGAAAAGATCACCTTGAGTGAGGAAACCCAGACCCAGAAAGACAACATGGCAGGTACTCATTTGTAATTGAATATTAGCCATAAAGTAAAGGAGAATCATGCTATAATCCACAGACCCAGAGAAGCTAAGTAACATGGAGGGCTCAAGTGGGGGGTGGGGCATGGGAGTGGGGTGTATGTGAATCTCATTGTGAAGGAAAAATAGAATAGACATTGATGGTTGATGGGGGAGGGGTCTGGATGGGGGTGGGTGGGGATGGGAACAGGAAGCATCAGATGGGGGAGGGGGAAGGAGAGAGTACTGGGAAAGACAGTTGGAATTGGGGGGCTGTAGTAGGATAGGCCCATAGGATCAAGGAAATTGACTCAAACCAGTTGCCAAGACATGCACATAACATATTTCCTTATGAGCCAATCTGAAGTCTGCCTGAAGGCCTAGCAACAGGTGCTGTCAAGAGTTCCTGGTTGCTGTCAGAGTTCCTGATCACTGTCAGAGTTCCTGATCATGCCCAGCTAATGAGGGAAGACCACACAATGCCACCAGATTGTGACACAGACTGGATGCTGGGGGGAAGGAATATAAGGCCTTCCCTGTTATGAATAAACAAGTTTGTTGTTTGCCCTCAATTGACTCCAGTGTGTATGCCATTGCTGCTGCACCTTCTCACCCCTCCCACCAAGGGAGTCGATAGAATCAAGCAAGAGGGGGCATCTCTGGGAAGAGCTAGAAACTTAGTGCAATGGAAACTCCCAGGAATCTATGAAGCTGACCCTACCTAAGACTCCTAGCAATGGGGGATATGGAGCCTGAACTAGCCATCTCCTTTAACCAGGCAAGACCTTCAGTGGAGGGACTGGAACACCCACCCAGCCACATAACCTGTAACCTACAATCTGACCTGCCTACAAGATGTGCTGGAATAAAGGTGGCACAGAGATTGTAGGAGTGGCCAACCAGTGACTGGCCCAGCTTGAGATCCATACCACAAAAGGGGTTCCTCCCCTGACACTGCCTGGAGGGTCAGGACCCAGAGGCTGGACACCCCAAAGACCTACGTTAGAACCAAACAGGACTGGCAAAAAAAGTCAATGAAATGATTCCTAATGATACTCTGCTATACTCATAGACCAATCATCATCAGAGAGGCTTACCCCAGCAGCTGATGGAAACATATGTAGAGACCCACAGCAAAACATTAGGTGGAGCTTGGAGAATCCTGCAGAAGATGCAGGGTGTTGCAGGATATTTGTTTACACTGTGTGAAGATATGCCATTATGATTGGTTTAATAAAGAGCTGAATGGCCAATAGTAGAAAGGAGAGAATAGGTGGGACTTCCAGGGAGAGAAGGGAACTCAGGATGAATCTAGGTCCACAGGAGATGCCAGCAAGACACTGAGGAAGGCAGACATACATTATGAAGGAAAAATAAAGAGCCACATGGCAAAACATAGATTAACAGAAACAGGTTAACTTGAGTTATAAGAGCTAGTCAGTAACAAGCCTAAGCTAAAGGCCAAGCTTTCATAATTAATAATCAGTCTCTGTGTCATTATTTGGGGCTGGCAGCTGAAAAGAAGTCTGACTACAAAGGGAAGAAGGATTGTAGGAGCCAGAGGGGTCAAGGACATCACAAGAAAACCCACAGAATCAACTAATCTGGACCTAGGGTCTCATAGAGACTGAACCTACAACCAGGGAGACTGTATGGGACTGCTCTAGGCACTCTGCACACATGTTACAGTTGTGTAACTCAGTCTTCTTATGGGACATCTAACAGTGGGAGCAAGAGTTGTCTCTGACTCTGTTGCACACCTATGAACACCTGATTTTTGAAAAAGAAGCCAAAACTGTACAATGGAAAAAAGAAAGCATAGTCAACAAATGGTGCTGGCATAACTGGATGCCAACATATAGAAAACTTTAAATAGATCCATATCTGTCACCATGAACAAAATTCAAGTCCAAATGGATCAACGACCTCAACATAAATCCAGTTATACTGAACCTGATAGAAGAGAAAGTAGGAAGTAGTCTTGAACGCATTGGCACAGGAGATCACTTCCTAAATATAACACCAGTAGCACAGACATTGGGAGCAACAATTAATAAATGGGACCTCACCGGGTGGTGGTGCACTCCTTTAATCCCAGAACATCGGAGGCAGAGCCAGGTGGATCTCTGAGCTTGAGGCCAGCTTGGGCTACAGAGTGAGTTCCAGGACAGGCTCCAAAGCTACACAGAGAAACCCTGTCTCCAAAAAAAAACCAAAACAAAAGTAAATAAATAAATAGGACCTCTTAAAACTGAGAAACTTTTGTAGGGCAAAGGACACGGTCAATAAGACAAAATTACAGCCTACAGAATGGGAAAAGATCTTCACCAACCCCACATCTGACAGAGGGCTGATCTCCAAAATATATAAAGAATTCAAGAAACTAGACATCAAAATACTGAACAATCCAATTTAAAAAATGGGCTACAGAGCTAAACAGAGAATTCTCAACAGAAGAATCTCAAATGGCTGAGATACATTTAAAGACATTTTCAACATCCTTAGTCATCAGGGAAATGCAAATCAAAACGACTCTGAGATACCATCTTACACCTGTCAGAATGGCTACAATCAAAAACACAGAAGACAGCTTATGTTGGAGAGGATGTGGAGCAAGGGGAACACTCCTACACTGTTGGTGGGAATGCAAGCTTGTACAGCCACTTTAGAAATCAGTATGGCTGTTTCTCAGAAAATTGGGAATCAATCTACCTCAAGACCCAGCTATACCACTCTTGGGCATATCCCCAAGGAATGCTCAATTACACCACAAGGACACTGAACTATGTTCATAGCATCATTATTTGTAATAGCCAGAACCTGGAAACAACCTAGATGCCCTCAACAGAAGAACAGATAAAGAAAATGTGGTACATATACACAATGGAGTATTTATTAGTCAGCAGAGAAAAACAATGACATCATGAGGTTTGCAGGCAAATGGACGAAACTAGAAAATATCATCCTGAGTGAGGTAACCCAGACTCAGAAGGACAAACATGGTATGTACTCACTCATAAGTGGATACTAGATGTAAAGCAAAGGATAACCAGACTACAACCCACAGCTCCAGAGAAGCTAGCTAACAAGGAGGACCCTAAGAGGGACACATAGATAGCCCAGCGAAGGAGAAATAGATGAGATCTACATGAGCAAACTGTGGTTGAGAGGTAACAGAGGGCAAGGAATGGGGGACGAGAACATAAGGGAATAGGAGATTTGAGTTGGAACAGAGACAGAGAGGGAGAGCAAGGAAAGAGATACCATGATAAATGAAGACATCATGGGAATAGGGAGAAACAGGGTGCTAGGGGAGTTCCCAGGAACCCACAAGGATGACCCCACCTTAGCCAGTCAAGAGAGTGTCTGAACTGGCCTACTCCAGTAATCAGAATAGTGAATATCCTAACTGTCATTATAGAGCCTTTACCTAGTTACTGATGGAAGCAGATGCAGAGAGCCATGGCCGGGCAACAGGCCGAGCTCCAGGGAGTCCAATCAATGAGAGAGAGGAGGGATTCTATGAGCAAGGGACATTGAGATCATGATGGGAAAATGTACAGAGATGGCCAGCCACACTAGTGGAAACCCATGAATTGTGGACCAATAGCTGTGGAGCCCCCATGGGACTGGACTAGGCCCTCTGGATAGGTGAGACAGTTGTTTAGCTTGAACTGTTTGGGGCAATGGGATTGGGATCCATCCCTGGTGCATGAGCGGGCTTTTTGGAGCCTAGTTCCTATGGTGAGTCACCTTGCACAGCCTTGGACCTGCACAACTGAATGTACCAGGCTCTGCTGACTCCTCATGGGAGACCCTGCCTTGGAGGAGGTGGGAATGGGGAGTGGGAAGGAAAGGGAAGGCTGGGGGGCAGGAGGAGAGGGGGATCTGTGGTTGGTATGTAAAATGAATAGAATTTATTTACTATAATAGTTTAATATAAAAAAAAGAAAAACCCAAATCTTTATCAAAAGCCTGTTAGAACTGACAAATGAATTCAGTAAAGAATCAGGACACATTATCAACATACAAAATCCAGTAGCTTTTCTATGTGTGAAGAATAAATATTTTGGAAAGAAATCTCATTGACAACAGCTTCATAAAAAGTAAACTTAACCAATGAAATAATAAGTGTGCCAAAGAAATTTTGAAACATTTGGACTACCCACCTTCATGAATTATAAAAACATAAAAAATGTCTACACTACCCAAATTAATATATTTTAGTGTGGTCTCCATCACAATGCCAATGATACTATTCACTTTAAACCATAGACATCAGCAATGACTTTCTGAAAAAGACTCCACTAGCATAGGAAATAATTCCAGGAATTGACAAATAGGATTACATGAAATTAAAAAACTCATGCAGAATGAAGGAAATAATTAGGAGTGTAGAAAGACAGCCTACAAACTCTCAATTTACATATCAGACAGGGGACTAATATTTACCATCTACATATAATTCCCAAAACCAAACACTGTAAAACTCCCTAATCAATCAATGAGCTAATGACAGTTCTAAAGGAAGAAACACAAACAACCAATACATATTTGAAAATCATTCAACATCTTTAGTTGTCAGGAAAATATAAATTAAAACTACCTTGAAGAGTTAAGCATGGTGGCATATACCTTTAATACTAGCACCAAGAGGCAGAGGCAAGTGGATCTTTGTGGACTCCAGGCCAGCAAGGGCTGCACAGTGAGACTCTGTCTCTAAATAGATAGATAGATAGATAGATAGATAGATAGATAGATAGATAGATAGATAGATAGATAAATACCCAAAACAAACTGCCACACTGAACATGCGTGTTGTGGTACACATCTCTACTCCCAACATTCTGGAGGATTCAGCCTGGGCAATAGCAAATTCAAGGCCAGCCTGGACTACCTGAGACCCTGCCTCAAAAGCAAACTAAACTACATCAATATGCCATCTCACCCCAGTCAGCGGGCAGCCGTCAGGAAGGCAAATAATAAAGGATGGCAAAGATGCAGAGAAAGAAGGAACCTGGTGCATTGTTGGTGGGGATGTCCACTGATGCAGCCACCACAGAAATGAGTCGGGATGGCTCTCATAAAGCCAAAAGCGGAGCCACAGTGCCATCCAGCAACACCACTCCTGGGCACACACCCAAAGATTCTAAGTCTACAAACAGCATACTACAGAAATACTGCATCCATAGTTAGAGTCATACTCTTCACTTGGCTGAGACATGAAATCACTGTAGAGGTTCTTCAACAAGTGAATGGATAAAGAAATCATGATGCATATATACAATGAAATTGCATTCAACTGTAAAGCAGAATAAGATGGTGGCATCTGTAGGGAAATGAACAGAACTAGGTGTGTGACAGTTGTGTAGCTTGGTCTTCTTGTGGGACTCCTAACAGTGTCTCTGACTCTGTTCCCTGTGCTTGGGACCCTTCCCTCCTACTGGGTTGCCTCACCCAGCCTTAATAGGATAGGAGGTGGCTAGTCTTACTGTAACTTGATATACCATGGCTAGCTGATATACATGGGAGGGCTGCCTTTTTATGAAGAGAAAGGAGGAGGAGTGGATGGAGGGAGGGAGTTCCTTAGCCCTTCCCCCAAGAAAAATGAAAAATTAAGGCACAGTTGCATAACACTCTGCTGGAAGGCTGGATACTTAGGTAAGGGTCTCATGATTCTTCTCAGCCATTCAGTGCTGACTAGTTTTTAGCATTAACTCAATACAGGTTAGAGTCATAAAAGAGGGAACCTCTATTGAGAAAATGCTCCCACCAGATTGGCCTGTGGACAAGCCTGTGGTTCATTTTCTTGATTGATAATTGATGTGGGATGGCCCAGGTCACTGTGGGCAGTTCCACCCCTCGGCAGGTAGTCCTGGTTGCTACAAGGAAGCAGGCTGAGCAAGCCACAAAGAGTGAGCCAATAAGTAGCATCCCCCATGGCTTCTGCTTCAGTTCCTGCCTCCAGGTTCCTGCCCTGAGTTCCTTTCGTGATAGGCTGTGATGTAGAACCATAAGCTTGAAATAAACCCTTCCCTCCCAAGTTAGTCATGGTGTTTTCTAACAGCAATAGCTTAGACACCTTCCATCAGAAGGAAGATGAACAGGCAAAGACCCAGCTGGGATGATTGGGAGCAGCCCAGGCAGAGACTTGTAGGTAGTGGCAGTTTGGCTCAGAGGGTAGTCCTGTATCACACGTGCAGAATCTAGGTAGGTGTATCTATGTGTGTAGGTTATGAAATAGAAAGTGGAGATTGTGAAAGGAGAGGAAGTCCATAGCAAGACAGAAAGTCATTGCATATATGGGAAATGAAAGAAGGAAAGTCTGAATGGAGAGAAGCAGAGAACCATAGTAGTTTATCACAGCAGGAGAAAAGCCACTAATGCAGCAGCCCAGCTATGCCTGTAAACATAAAGAAAAACAAAAATTTACAAATGCAGCCGAAAAGGGAACTTTCACTCACTGCTGGTAGCAATACATTTTACTATTAGGATTATGGAGAACAGGATAGCTATTCCTCAAAAAGCTGAAACTAGAATCATCATATGACCCAGCTAATCCACTTCTGCATATATATCCAGTGGACATGAACGCAGCGAGCATGGTTGGCTAATCTTGGTTGCCAACTGACACAGCTGGGAGGAGGAGCCTCAGCTGGGGAACTGCCTCCACCAGGTGATGAATGGGCATGTCTGTGGGGCATTTTCGTGATTCGTGATTGGTATGGGAGGGCCAGTGTGGGTGGGGCTGCCCCTAGGCAGGTGGGACTGAGTTGTATAAAAGAACAGGCTGAGCAAGCCATGGAAAGCTAACCAGTAAGCAGCATTCCTCCATGGCCTGTTTCGGGTACTGCCTCTGCATTCCTGCCTTGGTTTTCCTTGATGATGGACTAAAACCTGTAAGCCAAAACAACCCCTTTCTCCCACAAGTTGGTTATGGTCGGTGTTTTAGAACATCAACAGAAAAGTAAATGAGAGAGCATACAACATATTTCCCCACATGTCCATGCTTCATTCAGGATTATTTGTAAGATCTAAGCAGTACAGTCAGCCTAGATGTCAGTCAATAGAAAAATGCATAAAGAAATGTGCTATATTTAATAGTGGAATAGTGTTCAGTTATAAAGAAGAATGAAAGAAATCTAGGCATATAGCGTAGTGCCAGAATGCATGCCTAACCTAAGTTTGATGTCCAGTAACATAAGAAGAAAAAGTGCCGAGAAAATGAAGCCATCGTTTGCAGCAAAATGGATGAGCGGGTGGATATTAAGTGAGGTAAGCCCGACAGAAATATGAGCGCTGCATGCCCTCACTTGTGTGGAGCTAGACCTGACCACCTGCACTTAGAGTAGGGATTACTAGAGATTGGGAAGGGTTTGTGAGGGGATGGGCAAGGGTGGCACCCTGTCAATATGTAGGATGGAATGTGCTCATAAAAATGAACAATCAATATGGCCATAACAACCAACACTTCCCAGAGGTAAATTTAACTTCCCTTAGTACTCAGAAACTTGTTCCCAACCCAACCTGTCCCATACCTACCTATTCAGAACCATGGGAACTTGTCCTAGTTTGGGATTTCTATTAATCCTTCTCATGCATAGCCTGAGTTTTGCTGGTCTCTCTGCAGGATGCCGATGGCTCAGAGAGAAAGAGCCACACCGTAGCTGGTAGATATCACTTTTGTCAAGGCAAATAGATGTTGCTTCCAACTCTCCAGTGTCAAATGCTGTAACACAAGCCTCAAGGCTGATGCTTGAAACTGATGTGGAATAATACCTTATCTACCGATCTATATTTTATAGTTTCAATGAGAAACTTCTTTTACACATCATAAAGTGTAAAATGATTTGAATTTATTTTAAAAATACACTGTAACAAGAGTTCATAAGTTCTGTGCGCCAGTCTGAATGTTAACCATTGAGAAGTAGATGCCTTTCTGTGCCAGCAGCTGCTGGTGGGTGCCATGCTCCTTGACCTTGCCGTTCTGAATCACCACGATCAAGTCTGCGTTCTGGATGGTGGACAGGCGATGAGCGATCACAATGCAGGTGCGGCCCTCCCTGGCTTTGTCCAGGGCTTCCTGGACAACCTGTTGAAAGGTCAAGAGAGCTTTGTACTGACAGCTGCAGGAACAAGTGTGAATATCCCATGACAGTTAAAGTTTTACCCTCCTGGTAACATCAACGGTCATTATCCTTTTTCTAATCTGTTTGAACTTGGCTTTATGCATGTGTATTTTATAGAGCAGCCATTGTAATCTACATTGTTGTGTTCGACCTTGTAATTATAATAGAAACAGGCTTCCACGATACAAATGACCCTTGCAATTATTTAAACTTTCTGACTAATTGCCATATCAACTTATTTGCCCCCCCTTTTTTTTTGCCCTTTTCAGTTTTACATTACAGTTAATGTACCAAAATTATGATTTTTTACAGCTTTTTCCTTTTGGAATGCTTGTTTTATGTTTAGGAAATAGTTGTACATACTTAGAAAAATTGGAATTATAATTCTATTACTTTAAAACAAACACATCTAAATCTAGTGTCTGCTTTTCTCGTCCCTCCTTTCACCAGGCTCGTAGGACAGGTGGAGGCAGACCTTTTCACTCTCGGTATCCAGAGCCGACGTGGCTTCATCCAGCAGCAGGACCCGTGGCTGTCTGATGAGGGCCCGAGCGATTGCAATCCTCTGTTTCTGGCCTCCCGAGAGCTGAGTCCCCTTGTCTCCGACTCTCGTTCTGTATTTCTGCAAGTTTGTCATCAATAAAGGTAATACAGTTCTAAGCCAGTTCTTTTTACAAGGACAAAAATTAAAGTCAATGGACATTTCTATAGTCAGATGTTTGTGTTTTTAACAATGCATTTTCAGCTCCAGAGAATGTTTGCCTTCAAAACTGAACTAGAATACAGTGTCTTTAGTTTTTAATGGCATTCTGTCACAAGAATTTGAGGTATTTCAAATTCCTGCCATTCACATTAGTACCATTTTATCTGATTTCAGTGGAATCACAGCTTAGACTTATAAAGTCTTAGTCTTACACAGCTTAGACTTTGGTTTTTTTTATTTTGCAATTTGAAGTAACCAGACGACCTATGTAGAAACTAGTTTATTCTCTTTTAATAGCTTGATAATATCTACTTAAATGTTTATTAAGTATTATACTACACAATACAAAAGAGAAGAGAGGAATGGGGGATCAGATGGAAGGAAGATTTTCTTTTTAAAAATAGGAGATAAATAAAGAAAAGAAATATTTGCATACAGTAGGAGGCTGGCTTTAGGGAAGCTCTCAGGCTGGGGAGAGTGCATGGTGACAGGTGCATATTTAGTTGGCATCTTTGCAAAGCTCAGGGTGATGCACACCATGCAAATTCATCTCCCAAGATTCAGTGTCAAAACCAGGTTAGAATGTGAAGGTTTAGAGTTTCCCTATCTACAGTCACCACTACTGGATTGAGGTCAGGGTCTGGGCACCAAAGGTTGCTAAGAAAGTCATCACAGAGAGTCTTAAAGTCATTTGTGTGACTCACTTCTAATCCCCCGCAGCATAGAATGGAAAGATTAAACTCTTCTGCAGAAGATGGCTTGAGTTCTGGATGAATTCATAATGAATTGCATCTACCATCACCCTAATGGAAGTTATCTTGCCACAATTCTATATGGTGCGAACAATATGCAACCAGAATAGACCACACCCTGAAGGTAAGATGTAAAAGTCTCCAAAGCTGGAAAACATCTTCCAGACAGGGATGTGCAGACTTGACATCAGAAGTGAGATGCATGAATGGAAAATAAATTCAATCTCACTACAATTAAAAATCCTGTTCTGTAGAGGAGGTGCCTAGTCTCACTACAACTTGATATACCATGGTTGGCTGATATCCATAGGAGGCCTGCCTGTATCTGAAGAAAAACAGTGGAGGAGGAGTGGATGGAGCTGGAGGGGAGTGAGGGAGAAGGGGATGAAAATTCTGTTCTGTAAAGTGTCTGTTTAAAATAATAGAAAAGCAAATTATAGGCTGAGGAAAATATTTATGAAACATATCTAAAAGTAATTAGAATAAATAAAAGACTCAAAGCTCAACAGTAAACAAAAATAGAAATTTGTAATATATATATATATATATATATATATATATATATATATATAGAGAGAGAGAGAGAGAGAGAGAGAGAGAGAGAGAGAGAGAGAGAGAGAGACATTCTACCAAAGAGGTGCTTTAGCTACAGATACATATTAAATGACAGGAAACCTCACTGCTCCTTTAGTAAACACATATGAGGACTACCATGATATGTCTTACATTCCTCTCAAAATGTTGCAAATAAAAATCTCATGGCCCCTCACCAGCTGCAGCACATGGGAGAATGGACATAGTACCTCACCTGGGCAGCATGTAAGAGCTGACCCTGCTGGCGGGGCACAGGTGAGCCAGGCCCATGGGCCTGAGAGCAGGAGAGCTGCCCCTCCCCCCTCCCTTGTATGCATGGGATGGCAAAGGTAAGGGAAATATGCCTTCCCCCGCCCCTTGCAACCTGGGACAGATGGGACAGCCAATCTGGGGTGAGTGTGTGTGTGAAAACAGAAGAGCTGGCTCTGCCCCTCTCCAAGAGCAGCAATCTGGAGAGCAGGCTCAGCACCTCGCCTGGTCAACACAGTAGAGCTGGCCCTGGTGATGTGAGTGTGGGTGAGCTGGACCCACAGGTGTGAGAGCAGGAGATCTGGCCTGGCTCCTGGCTGTCTGCTGCATTGGGTGAGCTAGCTGAGGCAGTGCTGGAGAGCCACTCAGGTGGTGACAAGAGGGAAACCTGGCAGGCTGACCAACCCAGCTACCACCCATGCCCAGAACCAGGGCTATGAGGTAGCCCACCACAACATCCACCTCATCTATGAAATGCTGGAGTATGTGAAGGGGCCAGATCTCCAGATTCAAAGCTTCAGGATCTCCATGACACGAGGCAACAAGAGGATATCCAAGAGGAGTCCCACTGAGGGCCCAGTATTGAGGGTGCAGCAGAAGCTAGAGGCCTCAAACCAGACCAATGACTCATTGCAATGAAAACTCACAAGTAAAGATATATGGACTAAGGGTGTACTGTGGGACGCACTGGGCCATACTATAGCTTCCATGCCGAGACTTTTAAAATTTGTTTTTGTTTATACTTTTAAATTTTGTGGGGTTCTTTTCAGAGGGGGAGGCTGCAAGTGCAGAGGGTGGAAGTGAGGGGACTGGGAGATGAGTGGGATCGGGATGCATGATGTGAAATCCACATAGAATCTATACAAACTTTAAAAAAAATCTCATAGCCATACTAAATGCTGGCAAGTCTTTAGAATCTGCATCCCTCGCATCACTGGGAGGGCTGTAAATGGTAGTTACAGGAAAACACTTTGTTGTTGTTTTGTAGCCAAACATGCAATTATCATATGTGTCAACAATTGTACTGCTGGGTGTTTATTCCAGAAATATTGGAACCTAGATTCCTATAAGACATCAATACTCAGGAATTTATAAGCTCACATTTAGATTAACTGTGGTAAGCTTCTTCAGGAGAAAGGTAAACCTGCCATTCGGCCATGCATGAAATGCCACTTAGCAAATAAAAGGGAGTGGCTGATAAATGCTTCAGATAGGTGCTGAGTGAGAACCTGGCCCCAAAAGTTGACACTCTGTGTGTATATAATATCCTTACAATGAAAAGTGGTGTAAAGTGAGAACAGATTAGTATTGCCAGAACTGTGGAGACTGAAGTGGGAGGGAGTGGTACATGAATGGAAAGATGGCAGCATGAGGATTTTCATGTGATGGAAACGCTCTGTTATCTAAAGAGTTAGTGCAAGAATGTGCATCCGCACTGCAGCTTCACAAAATCTGTACCCCTGCTGCACATGACATATACCTGCACTGTAGCCACACAAGCACGCATGCACGCATGCACGCATGCACACTCACACACACTGAGTAAACTGGTCTGCATGATACCTATAGTATAGTACCAATGTCAGCATCCTGGTTACTGTGGTATTACAGTTCTGAAAGAGGTTATCTACTGGGGATGTCTTTCTGTATGCTGTGAATGTGTTGCTCTGATTAGTTGATAAATAAAACACTGATTGGCCAGTAGCCAGGCAGGAAGTATAGTATAGGCTGGATAAGCAGAGGAGAATGCTGGGAAGTGGAAGGCTGAGTCAGGAGTCACCAGCCAGACACAGAGGAAGTGAGATGTAAAAGTACTGGTAAGCCACAAGCCATGTGGCAACTTATAGATTAATAGAAATGGGTTAATTTAAGATATAAGAACTAGATAGCAAGAAGCCTGCCACAGTCATACAGTTTATAAATAATACAAGCCTCTGTGTGTTTACTTGGGTCTGAGTGGCTGCAGGGCCCGGGCAGGACTGGAGATAACTCCAGCTACAGTTATCATTAGAGGAGACTAGATAAAGAAGACAGGAAATCTCTATATTCTGTGCCACTGTCTGTGAATCTATAAGATTCTCAAAATCAAAAGCTTAAATTTTAGGGAAAAGTAGCATATGGACTATACCAAACCATAGTTCACATGTAGTCCGAACTACTAATGTGAGACCTGATGGAGAGCACTCTGAACTTGAACTTACCTCACTGATTTCCCACTACACGAGGGTGAGGAAACATCCTATCATCAAGGTCAGTGTCGTCCCCAAAGTGATCATGGCAACACATCAGCCTATTCCTTATGAGACTGCTGAAAGGTCTTTGGGGATTCCTTCTGAACAAAAATAAGCCTGCCTTGATTTCAGCTAAGCAGTTTTGAGTTAACTCACTTGGGGCAGCGTCTCGATGAAGGGGTGGATGTTGGCCGCCTTGGCCGCCCTCACGATCTCGTCCTGGGACACGACCCGGCTGTTGTCTCCATAGGCGATGTTCTCTGCGATGCTACAGTCAAACAGGATGGGCTCTTGGGACACAATGCCAAGTTGGGCTCGGAGCCACTGGACATTGAGTTTCTTTGCCTCTTGACCATCTAGGAGCTTAAAAAAAAACAAAAACAAAAACCAAGAAATCCACAAACTATTAGAGTATTGAAAGAAAAAGGAAACAATCCTAAACAGCAAGCAACTGAGTCATGCAGAGGGTTGCTGCAGTGTGCACCGGCGGCTGTGAAATGCCAAGCCTCGTGTCCAGTGTCAACATGCTGAAGAAGGACAGCATGGTTAGCAGAGGGACTCGAGGACAGGCCTGTCTTGCTGTGGTCTAGAAGGTAACACGAGGCGCACTTAGCCACGTGTCTTTTGTCTTGTCTCTATCTGCCCTCCACTAAGCATCTCTGCCATCTGCCTTTGGGATGTCTGCATCAAAATGTGACACTCAGATCTCCTGTCCCTAGAATAACCTTCCTCAGTCTTGCTCCCCTAGAAAAAGAAAAGTAGGTCAGTAACATAACCCTAGGTTCTGGAAGTTGGTCCCTGTTCCTTTTGTTCTGTGAAAGCTGCCGGTCTTCAACTTCCCCCATATTTTTGTGTAGGCATGTGTGTATGTACATGATCATGTCTGTACACATATGTATATGTCTGCACATGCCTGTGCTAGAAGTTGATGCTGGGTATCTTCCTCAACCATTTCCCACCTTATTTTTTGAGCCAGGGTCCCTCGCTGAACCTGGAGCTCACCGATGTGGCTAGACTGGCTGGCCAGTGAGCTTCAGGGGTCCACCCCTCCCTGCCTCCCTAGTGTGGGATTGCAGACAAACACTTCTATGCCAAACTTTTTAAATTTATTATTTTATTAATTTTTTTGCATACAATATATTTTGATCATATTCTTTCCCTTTCCCAATTCCTCCCAGCCAGCCCATCTCCCTAAATATCCAATATCTCTCTCTCAAAAAACAAGCAACAGAAAATGAGAATCAAAACACCCAGTAAGACAAAACAAAACGTGCATATACAAAGAAAGAAAAAAGCTTGGAATCTGTTTTGTGTTGACCAAGTACTTCTGGGTGTGAGGAAAGTTCTGAGGATTGAGCAGAAGTTCGCATGCTTGAAGAGCAAGCATTTTACCTACTGAACCTTCCCTCTAGTGCCAACTCTACATGTGTTGACCATATCAGAGACAGATGGTCACTTGGGGAAGACACCAAAGGCCATAAATCTATGATAAAAGCCAAATGTGAATGAGCTGGAGTTTAAGAGTCAATGTCGGAGAGCCTAGAGTTCAAGGTTAGCGTAATGAGGCAAAGTAGAAGGCAGTGGGCCAAGAAAGGTAGGCGCACCCCTGTTCTAAGAGTCTGTGTTAAGTCATCAAGTCTGCAGCTGACTTTGGGTTTACTCTTCTCTCTCTGAGAGTTGCTGGCTTTCAACTTCCCTTTCTCTTTTCTCCCAACACAGGATAAGAATCCAATGGAAAGCAAAGAAGAGATCACAGAAGGTGAAGCGGTGCAGAGAGCAAAGCCTTTAGGAGAATGAGTTCCGCTGGTAGTTTTTTTCCTGTTTTGCTTGCTGTGCGTGGAGGATGTGGCCTCCTTTCTGCCTCCAGAAATTAGCTCAGTTTTGCTTAAGAAAGTTAGACTGTGACAAATGCCCCATCGGAGGCCAGAAATCAATCCTGTACCCATATTCTTAGTGCATGCAACACTTTCATTTCTGGTATTCTTCCCCAATGGCCCCATGTGTTTATTTGCTACAGGCCCCAGTTTAGAGTTTACAGGCTGTGGTCATTACACCAGGTAGGATTTGGGACCTTCACTTAGTCTGATCACATAAAATACAACCTTGAATCAATTTACTAAGAAAGTGAGCTCACCACTGTGCCGGCCATGGGGTCGTAGAAGCGCTCAAGCAGCTGGACCACTGTGCTCTTCCCGCAGCCACTGCTGCCCACCAGGGCCAGCGTCTGGCCCTTCTTCACCTCCAGGTTCAGCCCCTGAAGCACTGGGATGTCGGGTCGGGTGGGATAGTTGAACACGACTTCATTAAACGTCACACTTCCTTCAAACTTATCCTAAAATTTTTACAATATTTTTTATTAAACTGATCTCACAATCATTGGAAATAAAAGTAGTATTTCAAGGAAAGTTTACCAAAGACAATAATAGTGAAACATGAAATGCCTATTCAGTGTAGTGATAGCACCAGATCATGCTGTGAGCAAGTGCATTATGATAGAAACTGAAGATGAGTGAAGGCTAGACCAAAGTTACCAAAAGACAGGCTATCAAAACACAGTTTCTAATTTGTGAAAAGTAAACACTGAGCCAAGGGCTTAAGAAAGCAGCAGCAGTGTCTGAAGTGGATTATATGCATAGACCTTCTCATAGAAATGACTAAGCTATTGTCAAAATTATTTCATTTCAGTATATCCTCATTTTTCTTATGTAAAGTTGTGTTAAAATTTTAAAATGCCAAAAAAGTTGGTGAGATACTAGCCACATAAATATCACAACTGTGCAGCGTATTTGACAGATCATGTCGTTGTGATCCAGCAGGAAGAATGCCTTTAGGATGAAGCTCTGTCATCTGACCAGAGGAAACTTACAGGCCACAGCCCTTCTCCACTGTAGCTGTCAATCAGAGGCTGTCTTTCAAACAGGCTGAATAAGTGCGCGGCAGACAGCTTGGCCTTTGCATAGTCTGGAGCAAATGAACTGGCATGTCCGAGCGCCACTGCGCCAAACACAATTGCTGAGAACACCCTGGATGCAAGCAGAGGTGTTAAGATTAGCTCCATAGCATGCAAAGTCCAAAGAGAAACCTTTAACTAATATCTGCATATCTGCCCTTCAACTGCCCTGTCCCCAAGCCTGCACACACTTCTGTGAGATTCCAGTAAAAACAGCAAAATCTAGAAGGGAGGCAAGACCCACTGTCTCAGTCTGTTTTCTCTGTTCACCTTCCAGCTGTAGGGACTCTGGCTCTGAGAGTTAATGTGACCTTCCACGGGTTTCCACTTTCCTGGAGTGGCTTATAATAGAATCTCACTTGTGATCTCAATTCACTTTAGTGGTCAGGAATGCCTTTTATAAGACTGAGAAAACCTGAAGCCCAGAGTACCAATAGGCTCAACGTGTGGCAGACTGAGTGACACGGAGTACCGCATCCCAGTTTCTGGATTTGACAATCCTGCACCACATGTGATGATAATCACTGAAGTAGATGCTTTTCTTTAGACATACATTTACAGACCATTTTATCTAACAAAGCAGGATATGCATTCTTCGGAGTTCATGGAGCTCACTCTGAAATGGACCACTCTTACATTCAAAAGAACTGAAATCTCCTCTTTTCTGATCACAAAGGAGCGAAAGGAGATGCCAACAACAAAAGACACTTTAGGAAATTTATAAACGCCTGGAGACTGAACAAATGCTCGTCAATGAACAGTTGTTACTAATGAAGTCAGAAAGGAAATAGTTCTGAAACAGATGCAAGTGCAAACACAGCCTATTACAACTTGTAGGCTGCAAAAAACTAATACTAGGAAGAAACTTTATCAGTGAGTGTCAGCATCAAAAGAAGAAAGGTTTCAAATAAACAACCTAAAAATCATCTCAAGACTTAGAAAAGCAAGAATTAGGGCCTGGAGCATGGCTCACTGGGGGAAAAATCATGTTCCACACAAGCCTGTAGGAGAGAACAGACTTCCAAAAATTATCCTCTGGCCTCCATACATGTGCTGTGCTGAATACATAATAATTCCTCACATTCTCTCTGTCTCTCCTCACATATACATATACTACACAATAATAAAATAAATAAAAAGGAAAATCATGAAAAAAACAAAGCAAAAATTAGAAAATCAGAAAACAATAAATGGGAAACAAAATTAGTACAAATAATAAATGAAACAGAGTTGGTCCTTCAAGAAAATTAAAGGGAAAAAACCTTAAACTAGATTAGCCAGGAAAAAAAATAGAAGACCCCCATAAGTATAATCAGAGATAAGAAACTACAAATGGATCTCATTTTCAATAGCTGCAAATATAAATAATTAAATAACATTGGAATAAACTTGGCCAAAGAATGGAAAGCCACTGTAATGAAAACACGGGTTTTGGAAATTGAAGAGAATAAGAAAAGGAAAATTCTTCCATGTTTATGGATTGGAAGTGTGTTGTGTAATGCTCATATCACTCAAAGCAATCTACAGATTTAATGCTGTCAATCGCCACCAAAATACTAATGACATTATTCACAGAACTATAAAAAGTCTTTAAAACACATGGAACCATACACACTAGAATACAGTTGAGCAAAAGGAATAAAGCATAAAACAGACCCATAAACCAAGAGATACAACAGACATCCTAGAAATAACCTCATGCATCTATAACAAGTAGCTTCTCATTAAAAGCCTAAAACAGACACTAGAAAAAGGGCAGCCCTCATAATAAATGATGCGGGCAACCCTGGTGACCACACACAGAAGACAGACACTTGACACCCACCTCTCACCTACTTAGGGGAAAGAGCATGTTTGCCAGACTTTAGTCAGACATTCCCATTCCACAGTCAAGGCCATGTTTGGGCTATAGAAAAGTAGCAAGCTACTTAACCTAACCCTGTTCTGAGTCTGTGAGCATTAACAATTTTCTAGTTACATTCATACAACTTTCTCTGCTTACATTCTATCCCAAAGAGGCTCACATATGCAACCAACCTCATCTTTTGCAATCAACGTCACAAGCTTGATGAATTTTAGAGCACTTGATGATGAAACTCTGCTTGGTGTAGTGACAAGGTCAGATTTCTGTGCCTACTAGGGTGACAGCTCTTGAAAACTAACCCCTTGATCACATCTTTGGACAGTAATTTTTTCCTATGCCACGCCTTTACACAAGCCTATCAAAACCATATTATAGGACTAGTATAAAATCTTAATATTTTTCAAAGCCACTTACAGAATGACATCTTTGAAGCGCATATGTCCATTCACAATGAGGTAAGCCCCAAATCTAAAACAGCCGGCATAGGAAAAATACATAAATGCTTGTGAGATGCTAAAAGTGATGCCATAGATGTGAGCCATCCGCACCGAATTCCTGAAAAGCAAATTCATTTATTCACAATTAATGTTCATGAACATTATCCAGCCTCCCTTCTCCCTGTCTAGCTGAAAGAGCACAGCTTAGCCTGGTCAGCCTGGGCCACACTTCTGCCTTCCAGGGTATTAGGTTAAGTAGGTAATTCAATGTATTTCTGACTTACACAATGAAACAGTCTCTATCATGAAAAGTTGTTTAGACAACCAAATGCAGTAAACAACATGCCTAGCACATGGTGGTTTTGAAATGATAACTGCTATTATACCCTATTTAATAATTCAGATATTCAAACCATATTATGTAATAATTATGTCAAAAATGCCTAGGGTGCCAATATAAGAAATAGCATTGTAACTCTCTAAAAACAACTTATTCACATATTCTTAGCATGGGTTCTGTAACAAGCGACAGTCACATGTTAAACTCCTTTCAATTTCACACAAGTTGGACAGTTGATGTTTGTATAGATATACGTCCAAAGTTCTCCAAGCTAGATCCTGACAGCCCTGCACACAATTTGTTGTACACTATTTCTAATTAGAACTGTTGCTGCACTTTATAAGATTTCTAAATCCACCCCCAGTAATTTCCTTACTTTTAAACCAGGAAGTTTCTGGTGGAGGAAATTCACTGTACTGCTGAGTTGGGTTGTGTCACTGGAATATTATGACCCTGGTGCTATCCTGCTTTGGTTAGTGTAACCTGTATACTATGACCATGTTGTTAGGCTGATTTGGGTAGTATCACTTACTGTGACCATGGTGTTAGGCTAATTTGGGTAGTGTAACCTGTGTACTGTGACCAAGGTGTTAGGCTGATTTGGTTAGTGTAACCTGTAGATTGTGACCATGGTGTTAGGCTAATTTGGGTAGTGTCATTTACTGTGATCATGGTGTTATGTTTATTTGGGCATTAACTTGAATACTGTGATTATAATGTTACACTTAACACTATGGAGCCATAATTTTAAGTTATGATCAAATAATAATTCAACTTTTCATTCTTTGAAGTTAAAAATACACCATAAGATAATGGGGTAATGGTGCACATACACATCAAATATCAAATAGAAAATGGTAGCTGTGTGCTCTTTAGCATTATGGAAGTATACACAAGCAAAGAACCAGAACATGTTGAGAATTTCAACGACTCTTGTTCAGATATGCAAGTGTTCAAAACTACTGATTCCATAAGTCAGGTATGGTGGCACATCCTTATAATACCAGCATGTGGTAGGCTGTGCAGAAGGATTATGAGTTCAAAGTTAGCCTGGATTGTATAGCAAATTGTAGGTTAGCCTGGGCTACATGGTAAAATCCTGAGAGAGAGAGACAGAGAGAGACAGAGAGAGACAGAGACAGAGAGACAGACAGAGAGACAGAGAGTGACAGAGACAGAGATGGGGGAGGGAAGGCTATCCACTGCTATTCCAGTCCACACATTGTGCTCAATTTTGTCAGTGTGAAGGTGATTTGTTTACAAACCAGGCCATGATGGAGACAGGTAGAAAACAGAACATAGGGTGTTCTCAAATGAGCCAACTATAAACCAATGGAAGAGGCTACAGGTCTTTTTCTTCAGAGCACAGGTTGGAGCTGGTCTGTGTTTAGAAGACAAGTGAGATACTGTCCTCTGGAATGCAGCAAATAGAACTCATACTTACATCAGCCTATTTACTCAAGAGAATAAAGATTTAGACAGCTTCTTCAGATAATGCTCATCCTGAGCCACTCAGCTGGGTTACACCACAATGACTAAGTTTTTGTGCAGACCTTGATACCTCTTGGCCGTTAGAGACTTAACCCCACTATGTTCACAAGAGAAATGAAAATTGAGTCCTGGAACTTGATGAGATAATTATTAGAGAAAGGTCATTACTGTTCAGATCAGAAATTTTTAATGTTTTTAGGGGACAGCAGCATAGCCCTGAGAAAGCTGTAGTTATGCAGCAATTATGTGTTTATTACCTGTAGGGTCCATGTAATTTTTCAACATACATTGATTCAAATTTTCTTTCCTGGGTCAAGGATACAACAGTCCGGATATTTTCTATTGCCTCTGTTGCAATCTATAACAGAAAGGTCTCCATTAGAAATGCTACTTTTATTTCTGAGGTGAAAAATATCTGTCAGATGTACTCTGGGGGTCAAGCCAATGAGTCTTAGATTTCTTCAAATAAAAGCAAAAGCAGAATACGTTCTTTAAGACTAAGTCTCCGATAAAACCAGTTTTGGGGTTGTGAGCAGTAGAGCAGCTGTCTCTGGATTCTCATGGAGGCTAACAGCTGAGGGCCAGAATGGAACATATAGCCCTGTCACCAGGCAGTCACATGACCGACTTCAATCATTGCCCTTTAGTGACTTTGTGGGTCTACAAGACATGATTAAGCAATGGTTTCTAGGGGTCCATTGGAAATGGTGGTCATTTTTACATGGGCACATTACTTCTTAGACAAGCTGTCTAGACACAAGCAGGAATGAGACTCCAGTTGTAAATATGGCCCTGCTTTAAACTGCTGTTTAAATGAAGGAATCAGGCCTGATCTTTGTTAATCATACTTGGTTTCCTGGAGCTGGAGGCAAGTACCTGTTGGGAGGCCCTGTGGATTCAGAAGGGGAGTCATCATTTGGGGAGCAGATATGAATGCAGATGTTTGAGGGATAAAACAGATGTGCAGGGCGCCTTACAGAAAATACAGCCTGTTGACCTGAGAGACAGAGATAGAGAGGACACAGCCTGTGGATCTGAGATACAGAGACAGAGAGAACACAGCCTGTGGACCTAAGAGACAGAGATAGAACACAGCCTGTGAACCTAAGAGACAGAGACAGAGAACACACACAGTGTGTGGATCTGAGAGACAGAGACAGAGACAGAGAGAATGCAGCCTGTGGACCTGACAGAGACAGAGAGAATACAATCTGTGGGCATGAGAGACAGAGAGAATACAGCCTGTAGACCTGAGAGACAGAGACAGAGAGAACACAGTGTGTGGACCTAAGACATAGCCAAAACTCTATTGCCTGCAATGGAAATACCTCCTTTATGTCAAACCACTTTAACCCAAGCCAACCAAAAGGTTTGTTTTGTTTTCAAGTCTTGTCGCCAAGGTACCCTTTGAGTATTGTCTGTGATTAGTTACTGAGTCTAAATCATGGTTCTATAGGCATGTTACCTAAATGTACCATCAACACCAGGAGTATCAGATCTTCAATTTTGTGGTTTTGTTTCCTCAGCTTTAACATTTATATTTCAGCTTTCCATTGTAAGTCGTGAAAGATACTTGTTACCTTAGGCTAAAAAGCTCTATCTTTTTAAATGATAAATAATCTAACAGATAGTAGAAGCGGCCAAAATGTTGCCACATTGAAGGACACAATCTCCGTTAGCCTCAGGACATCCCTGTGGGATAGTGTTACTCCTGTTCTGACAGATGAGGAAGGAGCCTACAGGCCTGAAGCCTGAGAATCAACTCAGGGCGTGAGGACTGCCAGGGCACCGGATGCCAAGTCTGCTCTCAGCCAATTGCACTGTGACGCTCTATCTATTTTGAGATTTGCACAAGGAGAAACTAGTTGTAAACAAGTTTACCATCAACTCTTGATTTTCTGGTCATGGATTAACTTTGTAGTCTAGCTTCTGAGCTCCTGAGCTCAGTAAAAGGGATCTAGTCAAGACACCATGATATAAACTCATTATTTGGATTACAAGGGACGTGCTGGTGGAGCTAATTAGTAGAATGTATGCATCTATTAATGTTATAATTAAGGGATTGCATTACAGGTATAAATATGACTTGTGGCTATAATCTTATTTTGCTTCCTCCCCCCACTGCACAGCAACAAATATCCTAAGCTTTCCTTGGAAAATTGAAATGGAACTATCCCAATTCCTGATATATTTTATCCACTAATAAAAATTTGTATCCACGTGAAAGAGCATTTCTTTTTGAACAGGTGATGGGAAGGAGATCACTGAGGCTCCCATTCTCTTCTTTGATCCCAATCTCATGATGGCACTCCACCAGGCTGGAACTCAATGTGGACCACGCCGGTCTTAAACTGGCAGCCATCCTCCTTCATCTGCCTTCCAAGTACCGGAATTGTGAGTGACCACACCACACCGGAAACTCCATTCTAACCCCAGTGCTCTCAGTGTGAATCAACAGTTGGTGGAGAAAACAAAACTGAACCTTGACTGAATTGTCGGAGATGAAAACAGTTTCAATCTCTCACATTTTTCAAACCTATCATTAGATTGCATCGCAAGCCATTCATCTGATCCCCAGGATGACAACTTTAGGAAGTTTATGAAGAAATCTGGACAGCATCATTCACGGAGTCTCATTTCATCAATGTAGAAAGGCTGCTGGAACTGAATCTTTTCTCCAGCAAATACAGTATGAACAGAAGGCCAAGACTAAGAACTGAAAGGTTTGGTCTGTCCAAAACCCAATCAATTCTCACTGCCTTACTTCTGCCAACATTTTGGTAATTTTCATTGTTATCAAAATATTAACTCTCTCAATAGAGTCATAATTACTATGTTTGGTAGATTCAAGACGTTTTTATTTGTGTAATTTGTCTAAGGAAAATCCATTTTCATTCTGATAATTTTCTCTTGAGGAATGAGGATGAGCTCCAAGATGGTGGGAGAGGGGAACAAACTATTTTTTGTTTTTAGTTTGTTGGTTGGTTGGTTTGTTTTTCGGGGGTTAGCTATGGCACACAGAGTGCAGAAAATGGTACCCTACGGTACCTAAAGGCAGTACATAAGAGAGTGTTCAGTCACTGGAGATGCTCAAGAATGAAGTCCAGGACCCACAACACACATGTTCCCAGGAAACTCTGGTTCCAGGGCAAGGTCATGTGCAAATGACAAGTGTTCTGACTGAAGAAGCCAGCGAATACAAACCCCATGGAGTGGCAGCCATGGCCAGTTACAGGAGGAGGGGTAGATCTCTGTGGACAGAACCTGTTTAGTGGCAACGTGTCCCACTGCAACCCTAGTCTTAGGTGTTGTTGTTGTTGTTTGCTTGTTTTATTTTGTAATAGTGTATTACCATGAGTCCCAGAATGGCCTCGGACTAATGGCAGTTCTCTTGCCTCTAACTCTTGAGTGATGAGCATACAAGCATGGGCCACTGCAACCAGCTTTAATCTGACCCTTTCACGTTAGCCACTCATAGATAGTCACTCAGCATCAAACCTGTCTTCCCTTCAGGTGGAGACACTGACTTTCCCACCACACACAGCTGTAAAGAAGGTTTTCAAAGTGATGCTTGTGAAAGAATGTTAAGGCTGGTGATGTAGGAACCATCAGTTTATACTAACCATCTGCTTTCCCCCCTAAGTTTTCATTAAACAATGGTGTTTACACCCACAAGAACAGATATGTCCATGAACACAATCTACACCTTGCCATTTGAATGTGTGTGCATTACAAATCAAATGTGCATGTGGAGATTCAGACATACTTAAATACCTATAGAGAGTGAGGGGTGAGAGCTTTGGCTTGGACTTGCTTCCTGTCCACACCTCTACATTTGCAAAAATGAAGGGTCTGGCTCAGCAGGTCAGAGTTCTTGCTCTGAAAGCACAAGGTCCCCAGTTCTAATATGCAGCATCTACATAAGAAGCCTGTCACCCCAGTGTGTGGAGGCAGAGGCAGGCAGATCCTAGGAGTCCAGTGGCCAACCCCTCTAAGCAAAATGATGGGACCATCTATCAGCAAATAGGCAGAAAGCAATAAAGGACCACAGTCAATGTGCTTCTATGGTCTTGCACACTTGGCACTCATGTGTGCATGCGTGTGCACACATACACATGTGAGGTAGCATTATCATCTGCCTTACAGGATGACTGTGAAGTATGTAGTGTGATTGTCACAGTCTCAATTTTCACTACACATTACAACCACAAAATAAAGAATTGCTGCCACCTGGTGGCTGCTAGCTTTAACAATAAAAAAGTAACAGTAGGGGCTGGGGGCAAGTATAGGCAAAGAGACTGTTCGTGAACAATCCACTTCCATCCTCTGCCTTAAACGCTTATCTATAAAATAGCGACATTTGTTCTATCAATGACATAAGGCTATGTAGTCAAGATGAAATGCATCTGGAAAAATCTGGAAGATCTTTATAATAAGTTCTGTCTGGAAGCTGATGGTTTTACATGATCCATTTCATTTTCAAGTCCTAGGCATTATCAAGACAGTAAAACATTTTGCACAGGTTGAACATTTCAGTTTGTGAAAACAGTAAATGTGATCATTCAAGCAAGGCATGTCTACAAGCAGCACTTCCGTTAGCAGAAACCCATGTAGCTCACCTTTCCAGCAGCTTCCAGTTCTTTTTTATCTCTCTTGGCATTTCCAGCCAACATTTTCATTTCAACAATTCCTGATACAGCAATGAATGGAACAACCGATAACAGCAAAAGTGTCAATTGCCAACCGTAGATAAATGATATAATAATACCGGTTCCAAGGTTGGCTGTGTTCTGTGCAATTAAAGCCAACCTGGTTCCCGTGGCCTTCAAGAGAAAAAGAGTAAGGCAGCTAGGTGAAGTTCCAAACCATGGGTTCCTGTCTTAGGCTCCCTAGTCAGAATGTGAAGGGTTTCACTCTCTCGGTAAATCCACACTTGTACCTAACTCATAAGGCTCAACAGATTTCATTCTCAGCCCTCCAGCCCATGGGATCACCTACTATATGGATAAGCTGTGAGGACACACACCTTTCGAAAGGGGAACCTAACCCCAATCCCAGTAATCTAAGTAAAAATTTGGTTCAATTGTTCAGGCAGAAATGTACATTCTTCTAGAAACCATGTTACCAAGTATTCACCGCCTATAAGACCATTAACCACAAAACATACTAAAGTTGAATTAGTTGTTTGTACAGTTCAGAAAACCAGGACCACTGTCATGGACATTGCTGTCACCTCTCTGGTGTGCTCCTTTTTTCTTTTACTGTGAAATGAGTGAACTTCACAGGGTAGGGAAGCTGGCCAGGGAATAGCCTTCTCTTGAGATAGCAATTGGCTCAAGCTTGCGTGTGTGACTTATGAGCTACAACTAGAGTTACAGAAAGGGCTTTCATTTGATGGATGAGGTACAGATACACATCCTTTCCGTAGATGGGAAACAAAGAAGCTTCTAGTTTCAATTGCTATTGATTGTCAACCAGGAAATGGGCCTCATAAAGCCAATGCTGAGGAGACAACTCAACAAACAGACAGAAGGAACCTGGGTCTCTGGTGCCATTTCTGAGCCAGTGGATCAATCTACCCTGATGTCTGAACTTTCCCCTTGCTGTTCAGGTCCGTTTCAACAGGATGTTCTGAAATTTCCAACTGAAAGTTCTTTTAAAAATTTTTTAGGGCCCTGTATACTCCAGACAAGCTGTCCACCACTGAGATATCCCCACACCCCAGCTGAAAGCATCTCAGTAGATGGAGCAAACATGCTTGCTTTATTAAGGAACAGACCAGCAGAATGCAGTCTACATACTCCTTGGACTTGAGCAGCATCTGTGGCGAGTCTTGTAGAAAGTGCTCCAGTACTGTTTCTATAATCATCAAACCAGCTCATGTCCTGTGGAATAAACACCTTTAAATTAGCCCACAATTAAAACCAAGAGAAATAAAATGACATCTCAGAGCTTCAGTGAGGAGAAATAGCCACACTCAACATGGCTATTGAAATTCAGGGGAGACCTTCTGCACACAGTGGTGGTCCAGGTGCAACCTTAAGTGTCCCACTCCATACGCACTAGGCCACATGTCCTGACTGCCCCTCATAATAGGAAGGGACTCTAGTCAGAGGTAAGGAACAGATTCACCTGCCAGCTCCTATGGATGGACTCCTATGGATGTTCCATCTACCAAGTTGTCACAACTTGCATTTTGGACACCTTTGCCTTGTAGGGTGCTCTTTCTCATTAAGAGACAGGCCTTCCTTATAAATTGTAAACAGGGAAATTAAATGTTGACTTTTTGCTATACTTTAGCTTTATGTTTATATATATAATCTTTTACTTTCATATAAAGTTATGTGCCCCAAATAGCAAGAGTTTGAAAGGTTCTCAAAAGAACTCATCAATTCAGATTGCTCAAAATATGATGCCTGTTGTGTGCCTGGTGATGTTGTGTGAGCAGGGATGTGACCAATTCAAGTCAATTGCTCCCTCTAGGATCTTTTCTCTGAAGGTGGAACATAAGTTTTCACATTTCCCACACACCCCCATCCCAGAATGTGAACTTATGTAATAAGTCACGTTTCGATAAATCAACAAGTGAATCAATGTAAAAACAGAGATCAAAGCAAAACACAGCTCAACTTCTAGCATTTGGGAAAGCCTGGTTAGAAGGTCAACTGTGGCACACAAACATGGGTGCTACCAACCACCTCCTTTGAACAAAGGCACCCTACAGTCACCACATACTGACCAATGTCTGAGCAGAGTCCAGGGAACAGATACAGTACTGGAAGTGAGAGTGTCCACAAGGAGACAGGCAGTTGCAGAATAAGCCAAAGAGCTCTTAAGAAGCCTGCTCCCATGAAGACCCTGGGAAGTCATTGGCTATTTCAGGACTAGGGCAACTTGTAGGACCCAGGTCACTCTTGGCATGGAAGTCTGGGAGGGGAAGCATGACCCTTGGCATGCCAACCGCAGCAGGCAGAGTCTTACATCTAACATCAGGTGCCACGTCCAGTCACTCACCTGCCGCAGCATTGCTTTGAAGGCCATGGACCGCAGCTTTGTGGTGAGGATCTCGCCAGCTTTCCCAAATGTAAAGCCCTGCGGGAGAGAAAAAGGCTCAGCTTCTTTTGATTCTCATCACCGTCCTGACACAACTATATGCATTCACATTGATTTTACATTATCTGTATGTTGATCGACGATTCAAATAACAAAGGCCAACTTAAAAAGCAGGCACTGCTGAGTCAGTGGTGTGTGTTGGAACTGTAACACTGAAAAACTCTAAGTGTCCCATTTCAGCTTCTCTCTTATTTCAACAACTTTCGAGGGCAGCATCAGTAACCAAGGTACCGTATTGAACTGGAATGCTTGGCATGTTCCTAACACTTTCAACATAATGAAAACAAGAAACAAAATTCCACAGAGACACACTTCGGCGGCTGTGCTGTAGAAAGAGGACATCCCTCCTCCCACTGGCTCAGCCCCACCTGCTCTGGCATTGCCAACAGTTAGGTTTCACTTCCTCTCCAAGCCTCCTTGCCAGACCATTTCCCCCTCCCTAACAATTGTGTCCAAGCTGGAGAGTAGCCCAGACATCCAGAGCCGGGCTCGCTTCTGGAGCACGTGGGATGGTGGCACTCCAGTAATGCCGTGAGTGCTGGGGCAGGCCGCGGCGGGCACTTGTGAGTGTACACTGCTGAACTCTTGACTAAGCCAGGGATGGCTGTGCGGGATGCAGCTGCCTCACAGGTTCCTTATGTAGGACAGGCCTGTCCTCACCTGCTCCTACAGCTTCCAGAATTCCACTCCCCAGTGAACCCGGGCTTAGAGGAGCATCAGACCTCCAAGGCGCTCCTAGCAAGGCAATGATTTCCAGATAAAAATCTCATCTTACTGTTGCCTCTGGCTCCATAATGAAAACGGAGAAGCACACACTGGGCATGACTAGCTCCATTCTGTTGGCACTCTGCATTGTCTTTGAGAAGCCTGTCAAGCCCACTGGACTGAGCACAGCTTGGGGAAAGCTTAATTAAGTAGAAAAGAAAAACAGGCACCAAATTCTTGTGTATTTGTTTGAGTCAGAACATCACTGTGTAGTCCAGGCCAACCTCTAATTTGTGATTCTTCTGCCTCAGCTTCCTGTGTGCTGGGTTATAGATATGTACCACCTGCCTGGTTTGACTAGCTTTTTCTGGCCAGGTCTATATTATAGGAACGTAAATGTATGTTCTAATAGTTCATCAATTAGGAAGGAAAAAAATTCAAAGTTCCTTGATATTGGGAAAAGTAACAACAAAAATAGAGGATGTTATTCTCTTGTTTGTTTTCAGTTTGCATCGAATGAGCCCAAGTCGTCTGTGTGGTAATGGCTTCTTGCCAAAGACACACTTGTAGCTTGCACACTTATAGCCTCCTGGTGAGGGAGTGTGTCCCCAACACATCTTGCCCCCACTGGCTCTTCAACTCATTTTAGTGTGAGGATCTGGAGGTTGGGTTAGGTCTTTATTAATTTCTGCATTCACCAACTTGAAGAGCAACCATCCCTGCTTACCTGAAGGAAGAAAGTGAAGAAAGAAAGGACTCCCAGGCCCAGGAAGAGCAGCGAGAACATGTTACACTTCTGCTGTTTTACTGCATCGTCCCCGGGGCCAAAGATCTGGACGAGAGCATCAAAACACCCGAGTGAATGGCTGGATCCAACTTCTCACTCCCGCCCTAGACAGTGGCTTGAAGGTCACATCTGTGAAAGTAGCTTTTGAATATGTGGGGTTTTCAAATTGCAGTAAAATACAACTAGCTAAGACTGACCTTTTTAACCATTACTAAATGTATAGTTCAGTGGCGTTACATATATGCCTATTGTCAGATAGCTTTTCTTCCCCTTCATTGCCAGCATGTTTCATGATCCCAATAAACAATTCCTTGTTCTCCTTCCATGTAGGCCCCGGAGCCATCTGTGACTTTGGAGATCATGGGTCATAGGTAGGTTGAGCACAGCAGTGCGCTATGAGATGCCCCTTCCTCTTCCTCTGTCCCCTAGTCCCAGCCCTCAACCCTCCCCTCCTGGAGCTTACTCAGACCAGCCTTCTCCTCTCCCTTGTCCCTATGCCCTGCTTTTAAAACACTTATTAGTATTTGACACATTATAAAGCTGTATTTTTATTTGTGTGTTGTGTGTGTGATCCCAAAAGAAGGTAGCTGTCATAGGCACTTAGTTAATTTTGTGAATTGTCTTTCTAGTACTTGGATCCTAAAAAATGTACCTCTAAGCCATGTCTCTCAAACTGCAAGAAAGCCAAGGATTGTGTTATACTGAAATTTAGTAGGATTCGGAGGGTCCTTTCTAAATTTTTGTTGCTTGTTTGTGGTCTTAATGTAAATCAATGCCCAACATCATGAGAGTAATACATTTCAGCATGTTGGAGGACAATTTGTTCTTATCCAACAAGTCTCCCCAATAACAGAGGGTGGTTAAGGTGTTTACACAAAACACAAAGACAGACATTTTGGATGACTTTGTACACACAACCCTCCATGGATCTGAGGCTGGATTTGACGGTTGGATTTGAGGCTGCACAACTGAGCAGACACTCTGAAGTGCCCCTGCCTGGTCACCTATGTGCTCTCAGTCCTCAAATGCTCACTGAAACAGGTCTCCTCTTGTAGATGGAGAAACAGTGCAGATGGAAAGTGTAATGCCTGGTGTCACCCACCAATGTGGAGGCCAGTCTGTGCCGAGAACCCGAGCTCACAGTAGACTAGGACATGAACTCACCTTCTCCTCCATCCTGACCCCTCCAGGCCTGTATTCCTGTGAGCCAAGTGCCAGCCTCTCCCTATGAATAAATGCAAGCTACCACCTGACACAGATTTTACCCATGTGATGACGATTAGAGTGTCTTCTTCACTGACTTTATACTTTGTAAGTTCACTAATGTTGTGTCAGGATGCTTCAAAGGCTACTCATTTTCTCTTATAATAAGCTTGACTTTAAAGGGGAATTAAGGGCTTTGGCTTAGTTTAATTTGAAGCTACTTAGCCCCAGAATTGGTGAGGCTGAGCTGAGCAGTAGCTGATGAGCTGTTTTCGCTCAGGTTGCCACAGGACGTTTTAAACTTACAGCTATCATTTCTGACAGGATGATGGAGATCGCTGGCTGCAGGGCCCCGTTGACAATGGCACAGATTGTTCCCACCACAAAGTAGGGCCACTCCGTTTGATTCAGTTTCAAGACTTTCAGAAAAGACACTGGTGGCACATTTGCATCCTGGAACATATAAATATCAGAACAAGCTGGTGACACCACCATTCGGTGCTGCAGACACAACCTGGTGACGCTGCCATTTGGTGTTGTAGACAAAGAGGAGGCATGACTGTTACTCTCAAATATTATGAAGACTAAATAAAAAAAAAAAAGTCCTGTCCTTGACTTGAGAATAAAGGACAGTGCCTGCTGATGACATGGGGGTGAGCATGAACCTCACACACAGGTGAAATTTCCCTGGTGTGGCTAGCTGTCTCTGGTCTGCATCTGTGAGGCAGCAGGATCAAAGTTTCAGCTCTGGGTCCTTGTGACAGTCATGGCTGGGCCCATGAGCTGATCTGTACTTTTCCTATCCATGTATAATGCTACAGCTGGGCCTCTCTAACAGTGATGCTATCAAATGAAATGAGGCCACCGACATGAACAGATGGGTCCATGTCCTCTCAAATGCAGAACAGCATCATTATCAATAATCAAAGGACAGAGACTTGGCCTCCTTACTCTGCCCAGTACTGCCAAATTAATCATTATTAATCATTTCTCATTATCATATTCTGATCCCAGGACTCACTTAGGACTGCCTTTATTTTCTCTGGACTACAAAGATGAATATAATATTTGGGTTTAAGATTAAACATCTCAGCACAAAGACTATATTTTATCTGTTTTTCCCTGGGAATCCATTTTTAATTGCCATTTGTTTAATTCACTGTCAAATACATTTAAAAATTGGATTTCCTTTTCTTTAGAGAAGCATGTGGCCCATGGTAAGAACCATGTATTCTTCAAGGCTAAGGATTTCAAGAGCAAAACTCTAAGGCAAAGGCTTTATTAGAGTAGGAAAAAACTTACGAGTTCATTGGCATCTACATCCAGCCTGTGTTGATGAGCTCGTGAACTTTTAAGACTTTTTTTGGTAGAATTCCTAAATATGTGTGTTTTCCAGCCGTTGGGGGCCATGCCACTGGCAGCCTTTTCTTCGCTTAGTTCAACTTCAAATTCTTCTGACAGGCTCTGGCTTCCTGATGTCTGTATGACAGATAAGACATTAAATAGTGTGTGTGTGTGTGTGTGTGTGTGTGTGTGTGTGTGTGTGTGTGTGTATGCATATCCAAATGAATAAAATCTACAAATTTAAAATAATAAGCAACTCTGAATGTTACGTGTATCAAGATTTTTACTAAGTTGAGTTAAAACCAGGTTGAGGTTTGAGAGCAAAGAAACATCACTAAATTGTGCATCCAGTGAATCCTAAGGGTCACCATGGTTCCATCTTCCATCTCTCCAAATGGACCAACAAGGAATTGGAAGAGCAAAACAAAACTCAACAGCAGACATGGGGAGGGAACCAAGGGAGAAACACTCACAGGCCCTGAGAACCCCAGAACTGGCAGATACAGCAGAGGTAATGTCAGTGTGAGCCCTATTCACTTAACAGGGGATAATAGCAAGGCCCAATTTGGCTAAATTTGGTAGCACTGTTGCCAAATAGTTCCATATTGTTTTCATTTAATCATTGTGGACCACCATTTAGTTTGAAAATGTACAGGGTTTCTTGGGAAAGAATGTCCAGAGAATATGATACAAAGAGTTTAGAGCAATCTGATTGTCTCCCAGGCAAAGTCCTTGTAGTAGTGTGAGGTCATTCTCATGGGGAAACCGAAGTGGGACAGGTAAGGACACAGGGTTCATTCATTTGAGATTCCCACATGTCATCATATCGCCTCACTAATAATCAAGTCAAAACGAAAACTAAAATGGATTCCAAATACCATTCCTGTCTGTTTCCCTCCCAGTTGCTGTAATACACTAACTAGTCAGACGAAAGCAACTCAGGGGAGACAGAATGCTTTAATGGGCCGACAGTTCCAGGTTCCAGTCCATCCCAGCTGAAGCTGGAGGAAGTGGCTACAGTGCACCCAGTCAGGACGCGGAGAGCAATAACTCAATGACACTTCTGAGTCTGGGATCGTCTGCCCAGGGAACGGGTCCACCCACAGTCAAGATGGGTCTTCCCACATCATTAATGAAATCAAGATGGCATGCTCCAGACGCTCATCTCCTTCTGGATGAGATTCTGTCAAGGTGACAACATTACCCATTATAATTACATATATTTTAAAATAGAAAGTGACAAAGAGGGTTCATATAAAACTGAATTATAAAACTTTCTGCCATTTCACTCTTCGGGGGATAAAAAAATTCCAGTAACTACTCTGTGTCAAGTTCTTTAAAAAACAATAACAGCTCAATGAGATATGATCCAAACAATAATCCATCCTTTAAAAACAAACTTAGGTCCTGAGAAGACGAGCATGTTACTGGCTGAGCTACCATCCTCAGCCACCGGTGCACTTTTTCAACACATGCATCTAGTCACCACGGTTGGTAAGGGTGATTGGCATATTGGTTACCTCAAAAACGATCATTTTATTGGAGAGATTCTAAGTCCTCTCTCCTTGTGCTGGGAATATAGCTCAGTGGTGGAACGTTTACCTCACATAATAAGGCCCTGGTTTCACGCCTCACAACTGAAAAGGAAATGATCTCTCCCAGTATTGTGACGTACATGACTCACTGCTGTCGATCATAGCTACCCTACTGTGCTCTAGAACACTGGCTATTCCTCCCCTCTGCCTGCATCTTCTGAACCTGTCAATCATCTCCCTGACATTCCCTATCACTCTCCAGTCTCTACAAACAATCATTTTATTTTCTTCTTCTATAAGAGCAACATCCGAGCTCTCATATTTTAGTACCAAGTACTTGGACGTACAGCAATGGCTCACAGTAGGTTTGCTAATCCAAATGTGGGACTAATGCTCAGCAGGGCTGGGAATTGTCAGGAAACTGAGGAAATTGTTAGCATTGTTGTGATTTGGGCTTGTACTGCAAGGTTTAAGTAGAAAACAAAAAACTGAAACAAGCTCAGTGTTCAACTTTAGAGAAACTAATAGTTTCATACATTTCATATAACTACTGCTGAGTAACTGAAATAATAATACTTCATTATGTGTATCTGGAATGTCAAGGGGAAATCTGAAATACACATGTATGAGCTTATTATAATGCTAAAGCCAATACATGTAGTTTAAAATTTATGAACTATAGCCATAGAGAAGATTTGGGTTACTTATTCTGCAAGATTGATAAATGATAGTGCACAATATGAGACAAACCGACAATGTTTTAGTGACTAGAGCAAGCAAATTTTAAAACCAACTATTCACTTCCTAAAGCTATGAATGCTGCCACTTGCTTTATCAAGCTTGTCTATAAAGTATCTGTAAATTGTACCCCTTCCTCAACCACTGAAGTTCTCTTTCTCAGTCCACTGGGAAAGATCTGTTAGTTTGGACGCATGCCCCAGACAATCAATAATCATTGCCCTAATGAATACATTAACTGTGAATTTTGCATTTGCATATCAGGTTCTGAATTAAGGCTCCAGTTTTAGCAAATTTTAATGCCTCATCCTGGTCATTATTTTCTTATATGAAGTTTAGCTGTAATCTATTTTAATGATTTAAAGGCTACTGTATCAGCAACCCAGACAACAGAGAAGAATTGCCCTTGGCAGCCGATACCTGCATGTTAACAAGTTTGAAGTAGACCCCTTCCTTCTTCATCAGCTCACTATGGCTTCCTTGCTCCACGATGACTCCATCTTCAAAGCCAGCGATGACATCTGCATTTCGGACTGTAGACAATCGGTGAGCTATCACGATGGTGGTTCGGCCTTCTCTGGCCTAGTAGGGAAAGGGACAGAACCTGTGGTACCCTGGGATTACGGTACAAACACCCTGTCAATCATCAGGACAATCAAGCCTTAGGTCAATGCTGTCTGAAGAAGATGAGAGTGACATTCCGTATTTCGGTGTGTGCACAGTGTAGGCACCACTCTTTTATAAAAGATAAAAGTCACATTTGAGTTCCGGACTAGGCAGGGGGCCAGTGCTTTCGATATGAGGGCAGATCAGTCTAGAAGCCTATGGTGGTATCTGATACTCAAGAAAGTTAAAAGTTTGCCCTGATAAGGGTCTTCACATTTGTCTGATGGGCCCTACCTCTGAGCTGTATGGTGTACTGGGCACTCCAGCAGAAACATTTTAGGAAGGTCATTATGAAGCCACAGCTTTCTCCAAAGTCTAATATTAACGTAATTCATATGTATATGTACATATAAATACATATATGTTCACATATTTATTTATATGTATTTCATATATATTTCAATGTATTTGTCTTTTTACTGATTTAACAAAATTAATAAATCCACAAAAAATAGCTTAAAATTTAGGATAAAGTACAGTACACCAAAGAAAAGGACATTATGATACCACTAAAAATTGTTATAGAAAAATACTTGGAAATTATACATATTTAAAATTAATTTCTTCACATAATTTAGCATAAGTGTTTTTGTCAAATAAAATCATGTGCAAGAAAGAAGCAAACTATCCGGTTCCTCCCACAAGCCTGTATCCAGGTTCACTGCCCCATGGTGGATGCCAGCCAAGATCCTTGACCTTTCTCTGCAGAAAATACAGCAGGCCAGGAGAATCAATAAAGCCCAAGAGATGACCTCATTCACCCTACGGCTTTGTTGCTCAACCTAGATTCCCAAAGAACTGACAAAAATTTGCAAAACATTCCAATCTGCTTCCTGCTCCAACCCTGGGTATTTATTCCCGTGTACTGACCTTATCCAGGGCGGCTTGTACCTCTGCTTCACTTTCAGTGTCCAAGGCTGAGGTGGCCTCGTCCAGCAGGAGGATCTTGGGATTGCGGACCAGGGCCCGGGCAATGGCGATTCTCTGTTTCTGTCCCCCACTCAGCTGCGCCCCTCTCTCACCAACCAGGGTGTCAAATTTCTAAACAAAAAAACCAGAAAAGCTCTGAAAACATACTCATTCAATCAATTTTACAGTGTTGGGGATCAACCCGGGCAGGGCCTTGAGTATGCTAGACAAGCTGTCCACCACTGAGCTATATGTCAGTCTTCTTTGCCTGCATGTATGTCTGTGTGAGGGTGTTGGATCCCCTGGAACAGGAGTTACAGACAGTAGTGAGCTGCCATGTGGGTGCTGGGAATTGAGCCCGGGTCCTCTTGAAGAGCAGCCAGTGTTCTTAACTACTGAGCCATCTCTCCAGCCCATGTCAGCCTTCTTAAAATATTTTAAATACAAAAGTATAGAGTTTGCAGAAATAGATGAAGACAAATAAAGCTTTGACTGTCATATGTATCATAAATTATAACAAATGAACACTGAATTGTAAAAGTTGCTAGCACATATCCTATATGTTTTTATATCATCTACATACAAAATATAGTCTGTCACCTTTAACTGAATAATTCAAGGGATTTACCCAGCCAGGTTGAACAATATTGCGACACAAACTTTAGCTTAGTCTTTGAAGCAAGAACTCTGTCCCTCGTGTTGCAGTTTAAGGGAGGCTTTACCTGTGGTAATTTCATGATGAACTCATAAGCATTGGCTTCTTTGACAGCTTTCTTTATTTCATCCATGGTTACATTTCCACGGCCATAGCGAATGTTTTCAGCAATCGTGGTGGCAAACAACACAGGTTCCTGACTCACCACTCCAATGATTTCCCGCAGATACCTGACATTGAAGTCCCGGATGTCCTGCCCATCAATGCTAATCTGAAAGGAAGACAGATTTCCTATTCGGTGTTTTAAACAACCCAATTCCTAAAGCACAGGGGCTCCTCGCTGTGAGAAAGTCTTAGCTAGTATTGAATTCACTCAAAAGTTAGATATAACAATAAACAGTAATGTACAGGAATAAAATAAAGGATCCATACTTTCTCCTGATATTTTCATATATAGAGATTTTTTTCCAAGAATGGATTATTAGTTATCCTCCATAAGAAATTTTGGGTATATAGTTATTTGTCATACTGTTGAATAAATCAGCCCAAGGCCTTCTACATATGCAGGCAAATGCTCTCCCTCTGCACCACACGTCCAGCCAGGAATGTTTTAGGCATGCTACTGTTTTTAATTACCAATGATAAATTTAAGTTAAAATGCCGCCTTACCTAACTAGTCCACATATATTTATGTGGTATTTTGCTATGCTTAACACACCATAATTTACTTTATCATTTCTTAACTTTTGAACATTTCTTTATTCAAAAGTTGTTATAAAAGCAAAGAATTACTAAGCTGAGAAGAATGATTTTTTCTTTCTTAATATCAGTTGCTTTACTGTTGTTTGCCTAGCATTTATTCCTTGATGAATAAAAGCTAAATAAACAACTCTTTATAAGTAATTTAATAATGGACAGCATTAGCAGAAATATATAATACATCTGTCTGTCTCATTGTACCTTACCAGGACTGGGACCCATTGCTGACGGTTTTTTAATTGTTGGTTCTTTAGGAATTTAATACATATGCATGCATACAACATATTCTGTTTATTTTTACTCCCAATCCTCTCTTATCTTCCTCCCATCTCTGTCAACTCTCCCTCCTCCCTACGAGTCTTTTCCCCAGTTCATGTCTTTTTGCTGTGTGTTTTGACCCACTGAGGTTAACCAAGGCCATCTATGCGCCTATGGGTTTGGAACTACCTATTAGAGCCTGGAGGATTTATATATAAAGTTCAACCTCTATATACTATATACTCTTGGATGTGGTCACGCACTGTAGTGTGGTAGACCTACCAGGATCCCTAAAGAAAAATAGCTCTCTATACTTATTTTCAAATCATTTGTTTGCTCATATCCTAAAATGAGCAGGGTTTCTGTTCATAGATTCACATTAATTTTTTAAATACTAAATTGTTAAGTGATATAGGAGTGCCCAGCACACTGTAGATAGTTCCATTCCCTGAGAAGGTAGTCATGGGCTATAGAATGTAGTTCAGCATGATCCAGAGAGAGCCATCAAGCAAACTTACTTCCTCCATGACCTCTTCTCCAAGATCCTGAATGAGTTCCTGTCCTGCCTCAATGATGGACTGATAACCCGTAAGTACAAGCCAAATAAACCCTTTCCTACCCTCAGTTGCTTTTGGTCATGGTGTTTGTCAAGACAATAGAAAGAGAGCTCGGACCCTTTGTAAACTTGTGTTTCAGAATTGTTGACTCACATTTTAATATTGAGAAACTCAATGTCCTTAAGCTGGGACAACTGAAGAGGAATATAAACTGAGTTAGTATTGTTAACTTAGAGTTGCAATAGTTCTGGTCATTATTCTCTACAAGAGAATAAATATCCCTCTTAGGAAATATATTCTCAAGTACATCATATCCTATAGTTCAGCATACATACACAAAAAGGAAAATAAAGCAAGTGGGTCAAAATAAAGAGGATTAGAAGATCTAGGTGAGGATATGTATGTTGCCTGCAAAATAGAATAGTCTAACCTGTTCTCACCCTCCATGTTCCATTAAGAGATTCAGAGTTCTCTGTGATATGCACAAAGCTAAAGAAAACAACCTCTTTTTTTTTTTTTTTTTTTTTTTTTGCTGAATTTAATTGCTGTTTTAAGATATTTGTGGCCCCAATTACCAGGCTGTCAAGAATAACCATGTGGAATTTGTTTGGTCAAATCAGACTCACTTGGGAGCAATCCTCTCAGTATTTGGATGACAGAAGAGTACTGTGTAGCTTCTGTTTTTTCACAGCTTTCATGGAAAGCATTTGTCCCCCTGTCCCAAAATATATGTTCTGTCCCGATGTGTTGCAACACCATGTGCTCTTGCCAGGATTAAATGCACACACAGATTTGTTTGTAAAAAAAAAAAAAACAAAAACAAAAAACAAAACCAATATTCAGGGCTTACTTATGTCCAGCTTCTGAGCTGGGGCCTGGGTTCTTCCCACTTACCGTACCCTCTGTGGGGTCGTACAGCCTCTGCAGCAGCTGGACAGTGGTGCTTTTCCCACAGCCACTGTTGCCAACCAGGGCCACTGTCTGTCCACTCTGCACCTTCAGGTTGAGACCCTTCAAGATCTGCAGGAGAAGCAAGGCAGAGCACACGTCACAACACAGCTCCGAGAAAGGAATAGCTCAATTCTGTTTAGAATCGGAAGAAAGGTATCAACCAAGAGCTTAACTCCAATAGGACAAAGCACATAAAAATCCCAGGAATTAGACTACAGTGCAATGGTCAGAGATCAACATAAGCTGTGAATTCCAGTAATGCTGACGGTACCTTGATATTAGCCCGCGATGGATAGGAAAAGTGAACATCGCTGAACTCCAAATTCCCTTTGATGCTGTCTGGCTTGTGTCCTCTCTCTGAAAAACTGTCAATTTTAGGATTCTAAATAAAACAAAATTCAGTGACTATTTTATCAAAGAATAAGCGATTGTAATTTTAAGGAATAGGGTTCATCAAATTCTAAAAATAGAACCCAGAGTAGCATAAGCCCCTTCATGTGAGCTAACACACAATGAAGGTGTGGTGTGCATGTGTGCATGTGGGTGTGCACATGCATGTCGCCTATTTGTATATGTGTATGTATACTTGTATATGTGTGTACACATATGTGCATGTGCTTGTGTGTATTATGGTAAATGTGTGAGCATGCATGTGTATTGTGCAAATGTATGTATACATGTGTGTGCAATTTATGAAACCTTTCTTTCCTGAAAAGTGCATGGGGAATATTCATTTTATTTCATGCAATATTTCACTTCCAGTTTTTGGCATATATTTTTAGATTTTTCTAAATGGTCAGATATGCACATTTATACAAATAACAACATGTTTGGTAAGTACAATTATTTCTGCCTTTAGTGAAACTTATTTCTTCCTAAATAATAAGTATAACAGAATGGTTCAAGAAGACCTATTGAATGATGAGCACAGTATTATTTAGGAACTATATAAACTTTCAATACATTTAGAATTCAGAATGAGATCTAATTCTCTAATTTTAGTTATCAACTTTAAATTTAACTGTGTAAACGCAATGATATACTTTAGTATGTAAAGATCTTCCATTTTCAATGTACTAATTTCAATTTATTCAATATAGTTGATTTAAGGTCAAAATAGACAATTCAGTGAAAAAAAAAAGCCTCATAGCAAAACTCACTGTTAATTTGGTCCTATAAACAATTTATCTCCATACACACTATTCTACATAAAAATCATAATATTTTCCATCTGTTACAAGATAAAAAGGAGATAAATCAGAAACAAGTCATCTTTATCCTGTACTATAGGAATGGGCCAATATAGACACACTCAGGTGAGCTTAGTGCTATTTCATCATCAGATAAACATGTGCAGCCTCTCATTGCATTTGTTACTGTGGAGGGGACAGTAGTTTCCTGTTGTTACAGTATATTTTACTAATGAACTAGTAGGCGTGATTCAAAACGTGTAGCCTACAGCCATACTCAATTATCAACACCACAATGAACCCCTCAGCTTTCAGATAATGAACGACTCACATTATCAATGATGTCAAAGATCACATAAGCTGCTCCTCTTGCATTGGCGAAGGCGTCAATACAGGGGGCAGCCTGCCCGACACTGAAAGCCCCGATGAGGATGGAGAAGAACACCTGAGCGAGAGAAGGAGGCAACGGTTAGGGGCAGAACATCACCATCCAAGGTATAGCTTGCTTGAAGTATAATATACAAAGGAGTGGATTTAGGGTTTATTGAATACTTAGTGACTTTTATTTCATATTGAGAAATAGTATTTGTACATCTTTATGGCACATTGTGATAATTTGATACATGTATATAATTAATGTGATAAGCACTTCCATCATGTTATCAAAAAATAAAAACTACATCAGTAAGGGACAAAATTTATAAAAATCAATATAGCATTTCATTACCCAACTGTGCTTTTAGCATCAAAATAAGTTTGTTTAGTCTGCCAAACTATTTGTTGCATTCCTGATTATATAATTATTAGTAATAAAGACTCCTGAAATCCATTTCATTAGTGCTGAAGCTAATGCCACAAAAATATTTTCCCATTGGTATTATTATTCAGTGATTTCCCATTTTCTCTAACTCTGCAAGGAACTTTACAAAATGTTCAATAGGAAACATTACAGATTTTGACCCCATGGAATTCTCCTTTAAAAGGCTATTATAGCTTTATATATGGACATATGAACAAAATTTAATGCAAAATGTTTAACATTTCACTTTGTATTTTAAAAATGATATCTTGGGCTGGAGAGATGGCTCAGAGGTTAAGAGCACTGACTGCTCTTCCAGAGGTCCTGAGTTCAATTCCCAGCAACCACATGGTGGCTCACAACCATTTGTAATGAGATCTGGCACCCTCCTCTGTATACATAATAAATAAATAAATAAATAAATAAAGAAAGAAAGAAAGAAAGAAAGAAAGAAAGAAAGAAAGAAAGAAAGAAAGAAAGAAAGAAATAAAAAGACACCAAAACCAAAATCAAAACTTTAAAAAAAAAAAATGATATCTTCCTGTAGCCCAAGATGGTCTGGAACTCTTTATGTATCCCAGGATGACCTGGAACTCATAAGAACTCCTTTGGCTGTTTGAAACCTGGGGCTTATTCAGGGACGCTTGGCTCAGTCTGGGAGGAGAGGACTGGACCTGCTTGGACTGAGTCTACCAGGTTGATCTCAATCCTCAGGGGAGGCTTTGCCCTGGAGGAGGTGGGAATAGGGGGTAGGCCGGGGGGAAGGGGAGGGGGGCAGGAGGGGGGGAGAACAAGAGAATCCGTGGCTGATATGTAGAACTGAATGGTATTGTAAAATAAAATAAAAGGGGAAAAAAAGAACTCCTATTCTCTGGGCCCAATCTCCTGTGTGCTGGGATTAAAGGTGTGCATGGCCATTCCTAGTCAGTTCACTCATTTATAGGACACAAAATGACTCTCGCTATTCTGTTCTACAACATACGAAACAATAAATTTTCTCTTGTTTTTTCAGTGGAGAATAAACAGATATACAAATCCAAGAATACAGTTTCAGGAAACCAGATTAATATTATACATAATTTAAGAAAAATATAGGAGAAGAGAAATATCTTCTTTCTCTCCAGGCATGGTAAAACTTCTACAAATAGCTGATTTTCTCTGAAACAATAGTGATGTACATGTTTACAAAACCCAAACACATTTAACTATCTCTTATCTCAATATAAATAAGGACCAGTGAGAAAAAAACAGTCTCTACCAAAGTAGATGTTAAGACATTAACACAATAGTCTCAGCCCTTTGTGTGGGGCTTGACAGGTTCCCTTTATCTTGGAAGTCACTTTCAGCCCTGTGACACAGGTATTATTGTCCTCATGCCACAAGTGTGGACAAATTCATCACACAAGGTTAATGGCCAAGTCAAGATGCAACCTCCCTTCCTTATAAAACATCAGGAGGAAATGAAGAAGAGAAAAATATGAGAACAGCCACAGTGACAGCCAGAGATGAGAGGGGACTGAGGAGACTTATTTGTTACTAATGCCCTCAAGCTTCACCAAGGCCTGGTAATGCCAGTGGAGGGCACATTGTGAGATTCAAGTTTCCATATGGAGAAAAGGATCAAATTATACTTAGGATTTTCATTTCAGGAAACAAGCAAGAAACAAGTTTTGAAACATTTCTGTTAAAATGATTTTGTACTGACCAACTCCAACATAGGAAGATAGTCACAAAATATCACTGGTTTATAGAAAAGATTACCAAAGATCTACAGATTATAACCTCAGTTTGGGAAGAGAAAAGCATATATATCTGAAAAATACATACCAAAATTCACCATCAAGTATACATGAATTCTTAGATTGTAAGTAATCTAAATTTAAAAACTTTTATTTTAATCTTTAGTATAATTAGAATATGTTATTTTCATAATGATGTCATGAAGGTATCTTCATTTTCACATAGACAAGTGAACTTTTCTTTTATATTTTAAGAAGCGGGTACATGTCATGTGAATTGAAAGCTCTTTTGCACAATGACCTATCTATAATAATAAATGTATACTGTATCCTCAAGTTAAACTCAATGGAAGAATAAGGGTAGTTCCAGTACACACCATTCCATTCATAAATTCTTTCCATTTTTATTTCCCTTTGCATGCATATGTATTTCCCCAATGGTCAAACCACATGCTATTATCTTGTCCCCATTCATCATTAGGATGACTTGTATGTTCCAGAAAGCCAGCTCTACCCACACGACAGCAAAGATAAAATCTACAATGACAACTTATTCTTCCAAAAGAAGGAAGAAGGAAAAGGAGTAGGTAGGGGCTGGAGAGACAGCTCAGGGTTAAGAATGCATACCACTCTTGCAAGGACCAAGTTCGGGCCATTGTACCTACAGCAGGTGGCTTACAATCTTCTGTAACTCCAGGTCTAGGGGGATCCTACACCTCCACAGGTACCTGCACTCATATCACACACACACATGTACACACACACACACACACACACACACACACACACACACACACACACACACACCTTAAAATAATACTAAAAATAAATCTTTAAACAAGAAAGAGGAGATGGGTGGAGAATGAACTCAGATTCCTCATAAATATCAGAGGTATTACTTACTGTCATTGCGTTTCCAATAGTATATTCTTTTGATATAACCAGAGTGGATCCATACCAGAAGGCCAGCGCATAGGATGCATATATTAACAAGAAGGCAATGCCCATGGATATGTTTGCTGAGATAGCCTTTTTAATTCCAATTTTTTTGGCATTTTCTAAATGTTTCTGATACCTACCAGAAAATGAAGAGGGGGAATGTTATAATGAGAATAACAATTTGCAGCCTGAACCATAATCACCTCTTATTCAGCAAGGGGTTTAAAGATGAAAGCCATGGAGGTCATAAACTCTTGGGGGGCCCAGCATCCTGGGAACTGGTCCCATTCAGGATCAGTGCTCACTAGAACAGACCTAGACTGCTCCTGACAGGGCCTGCCTCATCTCCCTCAAACTCTACCAAGCCAACCAGTGTTCCCATGGCTGTCCCAGAATTGAAGTCTCACTCCTGGGATACAAAGACTCTTCCTATTATCTTCATGGCCAGCATCACCGGTCAGGATTAAGGTAGAAGAAGAAAAATCAACCCAACCCCAGATGGCTATTCTAGACTCTACAATGGTTACATTCTTAACTCAGGCTTATGTTTTCCTCTCTTCCCTAGATTACCTTCTGGGTAAGGCTCAGTAATTCTGCATATTCTTATACATAAGCCACAGGCTTCTTGCTTTCATCTTTATAAATCAATCTGTCTTCAGTTGCCAAGCTAGGCATAAGGTTAAAAAGTGATTCCTACAAGGTATATGGGTCTTTGTCCATTTTTGTTTGTTTGTTTTAGTTTCATTGTCTGGGAAATGGATGAAAAAACTCTACTAAGCAATGCCTGCTAAGGAAGATAATCACGAGGTGGGTGGGTAATTATGAAGTGTAGTTAGTACATTGAAGAGCATATAGTTGGTGGCAAACTTGATAATTCTTGTTTCTGTTGTTCCTATCATACTAGAATATCACCCCTTTTTATATTTTTTCATCCTATTATCACCTTATTTTTGAATAATATTTTAGTATTTGAATATTTTAAGTTCATTTTGCTGGCTTCCAATATACATATATATATTCAAATCTTCAGAATGATTTTAACAAATTAAAATATTTTTTTTACATCAAGTTAAATTAACTCTACTCATTCATGCTAGATTCAAGCAGGGCAGAAATTTCAATGTTGGCTCCCTAATCTAATGGGTTTACAATGAAACTCTGAGGGAAAACATGGTATAAATTAGAGTATTTCTTTTTATCAAAACTCCCCAGCAACATCATTACATTTTTAGTTCAACCGAATGAGGCATGGGAATTCATTAGTCATTTTTCTTAATGTATGCTGCCACACGAAAAGGCTTCTCTAAATGCCTTTAAGCACCCAGCTCTTTAGAGTACTTTCCTCCACTGGGGGTGCTGCGTTCATCAACAGAGCTGTGTTTGAGGAGGCGGCCAGGGCACCACATCCACCACTGTGATTACTGCGGGGTGGCAGAGCCTGCAGGTGCATGCAGCCCCACGACTGACGTGTGCCCCAGGGTGACACGGTTGCTCCAGTGAGAGTGGACATGCTGTAGTTACCTTCATTGGTAATGGAGCGGCATGATAACACTGACATCCTGAGGTCCAACTGAGGGCTAGTGTGCTCTGTGTGGACTATTGTGTACAGGAAGCCGCAGTGAGAAAGAAAAAAGGAAGAGGTTAGAGAACCAGAAACAGGTTGGCTTCGAAGAGGGATAAAGGACAGAAAAGTAGAAAACGAAATGGAAGGGATTGAAGAAGCTTTGCATTCAATACTGGAAACTTGGTAGAGAATTTTCAGACACTGTATTCAAAGAGTTGTGGGTATCAAAAGTCTCACATAAAGAAGATATTTATAAGGGATCATATTTCAACTATATTAGGGGAAATTATTTTAATAAAAACATTAATGATTTATATACATGTATATTTATGTCCAAATTCATCAAGATATCCATACTAAATATCAATTCTATCTCAATGAAATCGCTTCTGTTTGTTTGTGTTGTTGTGTTTATTAAGCAATTGACCATATCCTCCAGCACATGGCCATGGAGAAGGGCAGAAAGCCAGATGCAAGGTGGGGAGCTATGTCCACTTTTCACAACCCCACAGGAAATCCTGGGTTGTGACTAGGAGATCCACATCTCAGGTTTTTCTCTTCTGTATTCCAGTTCAGAGCCACTAAGGAGGCAGAAAAGTAAAAAGTGCCTTGATAACTACACTTCTACATATTGGTATCCTTTGTAACCCTGCATATTTCCTTTTATGTATTTAAAAACTTTATTCCTGGAAGCAAGCTCCCTAGGCATCATCAGGCCTCTAGTAGAGTCTGTAGAACACATAAGGTTGAGAAACCCCAGTTTGAGCCTGACAAGCCACAGCCAGCAGGGAAAGGTGCTTGTATCATGTGGGGGAAAGGTTAATATCAGGAAAGAGAAGGTAGTAAACACATACCACAAAAGAATGAGCAAAACCATGTAAAAGTGGCTTCTTTGAACCACCAGACAAAGAAACTTCCTGACCTTTCTAGCTCTTTGTTCTGGCCCCCGAAAGCTATCACGGTCCTGATGGCTCCCAGAGCCTCTTCGGCCACGGCACCTGCTTTTGCATATGCAGCTAGTTCTTTGTCACTAAATGTCGAGAGTATCTGTTTAGAAGAGAAGCAGTCATGACTTTTGCATGGAGAGAGGGGATAAAAGGCAGTCTGCACAATGCTTTAGCCCCCTTTCCCCATCCAAACCCTACGCTCTACAACAATGAAGTCAGGTCTTAAAGTGGGTCCTAGAGTGCCTCCTATGAAGGCTAGATTTGAGCTACCTGAGTCATCAGGGAAAGTGTTTTTGGGAATAGTGCCAAATTCCATACCTCTCATACATTTTATCGATCAACTGTAAAGTTAGATAAAACAAAACCGTACACCTTGGAAAGACTAATTGTATGTTTCCTTTATCATGTCATAATTTGTGTGTATGTGTAACATGTGTACATATTTGTATGTATAAAAAGAATATTAATAACAAAAATACTGCATCTTATTCCAAGTTGAGCATTCATGTTTCTTAAAGATAGTCTCTCATTGACCTAAAGCTCACTAGTTAGTCTAGGCCAGCTCAACAGCCGTCCCCAGGCCTGGAGCTCACTAGTTAGTCTACGCCAGCTCAACAGCCATCCCTAGAGATCTACCTGTCTCTACCAATGCTGAACTTATAAACTTGTAACATCAAAGCCAGGAATTTTTCTTTAAATTTTTGGTTCTGGGGAGCTAACTCAAATACTCATTCTTGCAAGGTAAGATGAAGATGATACTTTCAAACTTATTAATGGTAATTCCATATAGTAGAACTAGATAATAGGATGGTTAAATAAGATGGCACATGAGAAAAAATCAAAACAAAAGAGATACAAGTAATTAACTAAGGGAATCATCAATCTCAGATTGTATAAAAATAGCTAGCAAATTTGCTCAACTCTGAAATGTTGGTTCAAGTAAATACGGTTTTATATGTATGCATACAAGGTAAAATTGACAGAACATTATGTATTTTTCATGGGGACCCTTACCCCTGCCCCGTTTAAAACTTCTATGTTCATTCAATCATTTGGAGGACTATGTTTTAAACTTGTGTTTTCTTAAATAAAAATATAACTATACCTGTCATTTCAAACATTTCAGAGTCATAACAGTGAAACCAAGAACAGTGATTAAGGCAAGAACTGTAGTGTTTGGAATCATACTGAACATTAATTTTTATAGTAAAGCTCTATGTGAACGACATACTTCTGGACATGGCTTCCACTACCACTGAGCACATATCTGAATGGGCAGTAGATATACACTCTGGATATACAAAGCAACCCTCTGTGGGTCAGCACACATGAGAATCTCTGGGTTTTACACACCTTTGCCCAAACAGCTGCAGAGAGCCCCAGGATGGGGCTGATGGCCATGATCACCAGTGTGAGCTTCCATCCTCTGATGAACCCCACTATGAATCCTGCAAAAAACGTGGCTATTGCTTGAAAGAACATTCCAACCTTGTCACCAATTCCTTCACTGATTTTGGAGATGTCACTAAAAAAGATCACACCTGAGTGGTTACGGGCAGGAGGTCTTCAGTCAGAAAGGTGCAGTAGACATTTAATAAACACATAGACAAGAAGAACATGCCATGGCCATCCTACTGTAAGCCTCCCATAAAGTCTCAGCCTCTTGACTATTTTCCCATGAAAATGCTACACAAAGAAAAGTCAGGATTAGTTCATGCTTCTAAGAAGTTAATGCCACTGAAGCTGATACTATGAAATTAGTTAATCCTATTACAGAAGCATTAACACTATGGACATGAATCAATTTGTTTAAAAGGAGAAATTAGGGAAGGCATCACAACAGTAAAAGGACATTCACAGAAAAAAAAATGTCCTAAGTTCAACATCGTTTCTCTAAAATAAAAAAAAAGTTCCTCTCCCCCCCTCCTTCCCTTCCTTTCTTTTCCCTCTTCCTCACTTCTTGAGACAAGGTCTTGCTATGTAGCCAAGGCTTACTTTGAATCCTTACCCTTCTCTCTTAGCATCCCACTGCCCACACCCTTGGAATGCTGGGGTTAGAACCGTGAACCACCACAGCCAGCACTTGAGGCTTTTTACCAGCACTGTGTTGATGCTAAAACAATTTCAGATTTTTCCTTTAAGAGTGCTCCCTCAGTAAAGTGTACACAGATATGACAAAATCCAAAAAAGTCCACACATCAGAACCAACTCCTGGTTACAAGTATCTCACTCAAATAAGAGGTATTCAGCGTGTGCCTTGCTTGTGTTCTCACTGCCAGCATGACTGAGTGTGACTGTCCGAAGAAAGGAAGTCCTACAATGTTACCAGCTCACACTTTCCCGTGGCTGCCATTTCTTTCAGAGTGAGGCACGGAGGCCCTAAACGCCTCCATCTGCTCTTCTTTTCTGACCTCATCTGTGCTTATGCCAGAATGCCCAGTGAGAAGACATTTATCATCTATTCACCCTCCTGGAGCAAAACACCAAGAGACAGAGCAGTTTGCTTTGTTTGCTCAAATTCTAAGTCCCCAGGAGGACACTTAGCATGTAATAGGCCCTTAAACATTTGTCTTTGTAATTAAGGCACCCACTTGCTCATCCATTCAAATACCTTTGGAGTCTAGCAATTTCCAGGCCTGTAGTAAACTCCACGAAAGAGAAATGGGCATACAACACGCACTCAGTCCTCAAATAGACTCACTAAATAATTAGGGGTGGGGGGAGACATACCCTAACATAAATGGAAAATATGGCCTGAGCTATAGAGGCTTCCCGAAATGACTCTCAGATATATATTCAATTCATAGCTAATGCGTAATATCGTAATTTACCATTGTTTCAAATCTTCCTTCCCTTGACAATTTTCACAAAGTGCTTCATTTCTTCATCTAAATGTGGCATTAACAATACACTTACTCTGTCAGCCGCGTATTGAGTTCAGTGGTGCCCTGGATGTCGAACCAGCCCATTTCTTGCCGGAGGATGGCATGAAAAAAATGTTGCCTGATTTTCCTTATTTGTCGGCCAGCCGCTAAAGTCCAGAATGAAACTTGGATGTAGGCAGCAACAAGAACTCCACCACCTAATCCCGAGTAGTAATACGCATATCTGAAAAAAACGATTGGGAAGGCTCCTTCATCTATTTGTTGTTGGTTTTGATTTGTTGCTTGATTTGAGTTTCCTTGTGGAGCTCAGGGTTGCCTTAAACTCATTCTATAGCCCAGACTCATAGTGGCCTCTGGCCCTTCTGCCTCAGTTTCCTGAGGGCTGAGACATCAGGCATGTACCTCGATGCCAGCTAGACAGGCTCTTAGGAAAAAAATTCAGAATTGGAAATTAATCAGTTTTCTAACTAGATCATAAACATGGAGGACATTATCACAAATATGTACCAATTTTCCTCTCTTTTTAAATGGCAGGATGAATGCTCTGTAACAGCAAATTTGTTTGCTTGAAATACCATACAGAGAAAACCCTGTCCTGATTAACTATAGGAAAATGGTGTCAGTGGCTTGTTTTAAATTGATGACAGTTTGTCAGAACTGTAGCCTGGACTTGTATACTTATTCTGAAACTATCCCTTTCACATGGCAAACAGCAGTAAACATCCGAAACATGTAAAACAGTTCTTAGTGTGAGGTTTTCCATATTCTAATTTAAAGAACTCCAAATCATCCTATTTTGCAGGATTTATTTTTTAAAAATTAATTTTATAAAAAATTAATATATTCAAATTGATTTGGAAGAAAGGTGTAAGTAATTGAATTGACAGCATCTTTAAAAATAATAAATTCCATCTCAGTGGCTCAAAATCTATCTTTCATCTAATTTTACAAACTGTTTTCAATTAGCCTTTCAGTCCTGCTTTAGCATGCGGAAACCCCTATTTAGTAAGTAAGAACAATTTAATATGCAACATATGCAAGCATTGTGTTACAGGCTTTTGAGATCTGTTAGGAAGACTGGAAGGGGTGTGGACGCCATCGTGGCTGTACTGGAATCAAAGCGACAAAATGGGAATGGAGACAGTAAATAACTGTGCTTTATCAATGTTATTAGAAAGGATAACCACTGTGGCTGTGTAAAAGCATATCTACTGCTAGGAATCACGCGCAAGCGGAGGGTCATAAGGAAGCACTGTCCTGAGACTGGGGCCTGGGCACAAGCAATCAGAGGAGGCGGGAAAGAAACTGGGCGCTTTATGAATTCCCACAACTCTGTAGCACGAGACCATTTTTAATGGGATGTTAAAAGTCGTGCACAATATATACATACACATAATTACCTAGTCATTTCTTCTTCCAGAATTCTTCCTGGATTTATCATTGACAATGAAAAATTCACTAAATAAAAACAAAAAAAACATTTTAAAAAGAGGAACTATTAATAGGAATTGCTAGATTTAAAAAAATCTGTTAAGAATGTAACTACGCGAATGATATATAGAAGATGCTGGGGTTTAGTTTCTCAAAGAAAACTTTTTTTCACACTCAAGGGTACCGTTCAGTTCACTGAAACACAGGTCCAAGCGTTTAGGTCCAGAGAGGGGAGACAGACTCTCCTGGTTCTACCCCTCCCTCACACTCCTGGCCTGTGGCCAAGCAGCTTCCTAAGGCTGGGTGGAACTGTTGATCAAAGGTAGAGACATAGAGATGTCTGTCACACAGTATACTGAAGGCCGAGGAGGCAAAAAGAACTGGTCAGAACGGAAACCATGAGACTGGGTGGACACCGCTTTCTTGGCGATTCAAAAGACTTGCTCTTGTCCTTTTTATTTTTATACTTTTTTCTTACATACTTCCCAGGGACAAAAGTAAGGGAAAGGCCAGATTGCTTCCACCGCAAGAGAAGAATACTACTGCCAGGAAATCCCAATGGATCGGCCCCAGAATAAGCCACTGGATCTCCGGTAATTAGCCAAACCCTACAATGCATCTTGCTTATTAACGGCACTGGATATACTGGATAAGTGCATTTTAGGCAGCATTAATTGAGAAGAACTATACTAATTAAAGTGAGCTAATGGGATAAAAGTGTCAACAAGATGTTCTTAGTTGTTATGTTTAAATGACAATATTCATTGAATACTTGTTACATGCCAGGCTGTGTTCTGAATACTTAACATGCATGCATTTAACTTTCATAACAACTTTATGAGGTAAGAATATTTCAAAAAGTATCATTTTTTTGGAAAGCAGGGAGAAATAAACATGTCCAAAGCCACACATAGCCAGCAAGCAGCAAATCTACCGTGGGCCCAGGCAGTCTGCCCTTTGCTCTCACATTGCATTCTGCTGATTGATCTGTGTGGCCATGGCTTATTTCCACTTAAAACACACCCACAAGAAAGAAAAAAAGTAAACCGTCTATTTACGGTTTTTATGAAATAGCGGAATAAAACATCCCTGAAGCATTGTTGTGTAAGCACAAGGCAGGCACTTCCCACTCTTCCGGGTCCCGGGAGAGGAAGCGGGCTTCCTTTATCGTTTTACCCTGTGTAAATGGCCCAGGGGTCATGTTCTCTTGCTGTTGTGTAGCTCTGTGCCCTCCTTATCTTTCTCTGAATGAAGATAAAAGGTTCAAATTTATTTTAAACTTGAGCTGTGTCAGGGTCAATTGTCAGAAGTGCAGTCCGAGTGCTGTCCCTATTATTGCCTGCTTTTTTTCTACTGATATGAAGGGTTTCTGATCAGCTGTTGAATCTCTGAGGAATCCCCTCATTTTATTTCTCTTCTAATCAGGTCTGTTCAGTTGTGCACTTCTCTTTCCTGAGTACTTAAACATGGGAAATTGGGACTGTGTTTGGAATGAGAGGCAGGTAAGTCATCTGAAGCCATGGTATTTGTAGAAATCACTAGGTGTTTCTCCCCCTCAACTTAGAAATAGGTGGAATTTTACATTTTCATCTGTTCCCTTTAAAATCTCTCCTCAAGGATAATGTAGCTCAAGTGGAGTCTCCCCGCACCAGGAAATGTGAATCTATGAGCATTTCAGTTCCTACCTGCTCCTTCTGAAGAGTCTGGACCAAGAAGGGTAATTAATTCTGGGTGAGAACTCAGCCTCAGGGCCTCCAGGAGGGCCAGTGTCCCAGGTGCCTGGACACAGTCAGACAAATGTCCCAGAAGAGTCGGGGGATTGGAAGTTTGCAAAGAGCCTGGACTGTGTGTTGTCAGAGTTCACTTATGAACTTATGTCTGTTTTATAAACAGTCCCAGTTGGTCACCTAGTTTGGTCTTGTAAAAGTTATTGAGAACTTTGAAAATAAAATTCTTTCAAGATCTTACCCAAACCCGATTACAGCAGTCTGTCCTGCTGATTTAGAGTGACAAGTCTTCTTACAGTATCCCAGTTGGTTCTAATGTGACAGGAGGGAGAACTCTCACTCGATCCCTCTCATAACAAGAAAATGAAGAATGCTTAAAGCTACTTTTCATTTTAGAGAGATCCCATAAAATCCACCCACGAGATAGATGGTGAAACAAAATTAGACTGGTGGCTTCATTTCCAAGTTCTTGACTATATCGTGTTCTAGATACCTCACATAAGTAGCATCAATCAATCCATGATTACCGTTCAAACATAATTTTAAAATAGTAAAGACTATGGTGGTTAAGGAATTGACCATGGCCACCCAGCTGTTGAGTGAAGGATCCGAATACCAAACAGAGGCATTAAGGCATAGAGAAAGTGTCCTCATTATCACACTGGACTCCAGAGTAAATTGACACTCTCCATCCAGGAATTCCTTTATCATATGAATTGTCCAGGATTAAGACAAACGGATGGTGTTTGTTTGGACAGTTAATATAACTCGGGGCTCAAACGTACTTTTTCTTCTCTACCACAAAGCAATGCAGGAGAATGAAAGCTGCAGCAATCCCCACTCCAGGAACTTTCTAGATTGTGAGAGTCACACAGAATTGTCCTAAACAATAACAAATTCTTTGGAACTCCTCAAATGAACTGTTTTCTATGACTCTGTTTCGGATGAAAAAAACGTTTGTTCATAGTTTGTGCACAACCAAATCATTGTGAGAGGACAATCTGCCATGAAGTAGCCTCACTCTGCTGACAGCATGGGCCCTGTTCACAGTTAGTCATTGTCCGAGGCTTTTGTAATCTAATCCTTCTTTCTTCTAATTATCCTAATATTCCTCCATTCTCACTTGGCTTTCAGTAAGTTTAGTTGCCCAAGAGTCCAACAAAATTCTAAATAACATACTAAAAAACACAAAACAAACAAACAAACAAAAACCCTCTCTTTGATGAGCTAAGACTTTAGTTAAGTGCCTGATCCCAACGATTTTTAGCTCAGTTCTCCATTGATAAACATAGCAATGGTCACTCTGCAAGTGGAGTTAGTTCATTGATGACTTCATTTTTCTTCAAAGAGAATGAAGTGTATTACTTTCACAAGCTACAGAATGAATTACGGATTAGAAATTCATCACTTCTGGGAATCCCACTGCAAATCCTCCAAAATAGGCCATATGACCTGTGGCCACGCAGTTTCAGAGTTAAGGGTCAAAACCTCAGCATTTATAATCTGAGGATACCATGACAGAATTGTTAACTCTCTTGAGTCCACCACCCAGTAACCTCTTGCTCATGTAGTTCCCCAGAGAGACCTTGAATTTGGCCCTTAGCACAAAGTACCTGCCAACTTCAAAGCCACTGAATTGCATAATTAGCTACAAGTTAAAAAAAAAAAAAAAAAAGGAAACTGCTCCAAATATGCAAGTAGTTGAATTATTCTAGAAAAAACAAAACAAAACAAGACTATGATAGTTGGTCCAGAAGCAAATTCATTCATGATAAGTAAATTGCATTGTTCTAACCTGGTTATTTTTAAAAATGTAATTGTAATAAAATATATAGAGAGAATAAAATTTACTATCTTGACAATTTTAAATATACAGTTTAAAAGTGTTAAATATTCTTATATTTTTTCCAACTAATCTTCTGAACTGTTTAAAATCCTATGCTCATTAAACAGTAGCTCCCCATCTCTCTCCCCCAGTCCCTGGTAAGTACTGCTCTACTTCGTGTTTCTATGAATTTTACTACTCTAGATAATCCATACAAGTGGATAATTCATACAGTCTTCATCATTCATCCACTAGTTTAACTTAGCATAACGTCCTCAAAGTACATCCATGCTTTATCATGCATCAAAATCCCCCCTTTTAAAGACTGTAACATTTCATTGTATGTATTCCCCACATTATTTTGATTTTTTCAACCCTAAACAGAAGACAGCTTTTTGTTGGTATGTTCCATTGTGGGTACTGCCCTGGTACGTTCGTGTGTGTGTGTGTGTGTGTGTGTGTGTGTGTGTGTGTGTGTGTGTGTAATTAACATGCAACAGATGTAAAATTAATATGTAATTGTAACAGATCAAGACCTTCTATGATATAAAAGGAAACAAATAGAAAATTCCTACCTCTTACACTTCCTTAAATACTTTTAATTTTTATTTTTCTTCCTTCCTTCCTCCCTCCCTCCCTCCTTTCCTTCCTTCCTTCCTTTGTTTTATACAGGGTCTCTCTACTTATCCCTGGTTGTCCTGGAATTCATTATGTAGACAAGGCTGGCATCAAATTCACCTGCCTCTACCTCCTAAGTGCTAGTGTTAAATGCATGCACCACCACACCAAGCTCAATATTTTTTTTATAAAGATGTATTTTTATTTTATGTATATAGGTGTTTTGCCTGCATGTGTATGTCTGTGCATCACAAGCTTGCAGTGCCCTTGGAGGCCTCTGACAAACTGCCATGTGTGTTCTGGGATTTGGACCTGGCTTCTTAGAAGAGCAGTCAATGCTCTTCACTGCTGAGCCATCCTTCCAGCCCCTACTGAAGACCTTTAAGACTATCTCGTCCTTTTCAACCTACCTTTATGGTGTTTGTGCTAAGGTATTTGGTTTCTGGTCAAGCATCAGAAATCTAAATTCATTTGAAACATTTTTTTTCTCATAGAGAAAGCATAATTATTTATCCTGAAGGAAATGTACATGGTAATGATTATAGCTCGGATGGTAGAAAGCCTGAGCTGGAATTCTGTTCTAACACAAGCAGTGTACTATGAACACTTTCACTGGCTTTTCTGAAAAGCATTAATATTTATCAATGTTAATGTAAACATATCTTCCTTATTATTCAAGCAATCACATGTTCTTTAAATAATTGCACTTAGGTCTTTTAATGGCACTAAATATGTAATTCTCAATCAGTGAACTATGAAAATGTATATATAAAGACATCTAAATGATGGAGTATATTTTACTCAGTTACATTTGCAATAAAGACTGGCTTGCCTTTATTATTTTTTTATTCTATCATCTATGTACCAATAATGCTTCATATTTTTTCCCCAACCTAGACCTTCATTGTCTTTTGGAAGAACAAGGTTTGGGGGCTTGGGATAAGCCATGGGACTATTTCTAGATTAAATTTAACTAATATGAAAACAAGTGTGTCTCCTTGCTCTTTACCCTAATGGTGTTGCTGGGACCCCCTTTAGGTGACATGGACCCATGTGACTCCATTCCTTTAGATCTATACTGAGGTCATTAATAATTAGTAAAGTGTCACATTCAATTCTGGTTTATCTGGTTGATCAAAAAAATCAAACATAGAAAATAGATATTTTTAAAATGAGAGTAGGCAAGAGAGGAAAAGATAAAACCTACAAAAGTTACTACATCTAAGAAGTGCTGGGGTTCATTTCAAACCCTTCTGTCTTTGCTGGAGGACAGACATTGCTTGGTGATACCATAGTCCCACTTTATTTAGGTGCAGAGTTTCCTGTACTTCCTTATTGTTTTAACAGTCAAACATCATACATGTGCTTTCTGAGATTTAAACGAGTGCTTAAGAAATTTTACAAAAATTTCACAACTCCCTTTGTGGTATTTAGGGTCACCTAGATGTCTAAATCAATAAATAAACAGATGACGTAGATTAAAACCAGTTTCTAATACCTTTCACCCAGTTAGATAAATACAATGTATTTTTAAAACAACAACAACAAAAAAAGGGGGGTAGAGAAACAATTACCTGGCAAGGAGAAGTTCCCAGCATTATTTACAAACTTATCTGTCATTTCTCCAAAGACTATCATCATGAGGGGAAGACCTGATCCATGAGCTATGGCCATGATGGTGCCCAGGAGCATAAACAATTTATCCTGCCAGTCAGAGTAGCGGAACTGAAAAAAGGAAATAAGATTCCATTTAATAATCTATGCTTTGGGGACTTTTTTATTTCAAATTCATTCTATTATCGAAGCTGCAAATGTGCTTATTGAAATCCAGATATTTATCAGATTAATTTCATGATTTATGTACAACTGAAGAAATCAATCTATTTCTACTTAATTAATGTTTAACAGGTGAATTACTACAATATAATCAAGGGAATAAAGATTTGGATTCATTGGTAAATACTGTTTAATCTCTCAGAGGTTGTGTGTAGTGATTTAAGGTGAGCTGGGGATAGACATTAAGTTCACAAACATAAACAGTGTATGCCCAGAATACTATTTCAGTAGAATTGAAAATAGGAACAAATGAACCTTCTCAGTTTGAGGCCAGATCCCTTTGAAAGGGTAAAATTAGCCTGTAAAGGCAGTTCAGGAATAAAGAGCTCATAAAAAATTAAGAAGTATCTGTCTGTGGGCTTTAAGGAAGTCTTGTTCATAAAGAATCTTGAAAGATGAGAGAGAATCAACTGGAAAAGATTAGGGAACGTGGAGCAAGTCGGGATTTTAGGTTTGCAGAGAAAGGTGGCCTAGAAATACACAGAGCACAGCGGAATTCCTGAAGGTCACATTACAGGTGAGGAGAGACCATCAGAATTTTTGGATTTGGTGCTACCCACAGGCAGCAGAGTGGGTACCAATTATCACAGTGAAGTATGCAATTGCTAATTACTAATTAAATACCACTTCAGAAGACAGTGACCTGCTGTCTTCTTAATCTTCTCCAATTTATACCTTTTGCTCACGATTTTTGATTGACTCTTCTATGAATTTCTCTTTGTTCTTTCTCCTCTGTCTTCTAGACTACAGCTTTGTTGGTACATTTACATTTTTAGCTTCCTCTCCATCTCTCACATTTCTCCTCCCTTTTTAACCTTTATACTGTGTTCATTCTCCACCAAACCTCCCTTCTGGAGACAAGAAACTTATCGTAAAAGTACACAGTGACTCAGGGTGGAGTGTGGCATCTTTGAGGGTTGGGGCTGAGTCACAGTGGTCAATACCCAATGATGCTGAGGTTGGGAGCACACAGCGGGGACTGGGTATGTGTGCAAACTGTTCTCTAAGAGTTTCAGAGTTCATCTGGGGCCGAGGGCAACAGGGGCAGATTCCACCATCAAACACACAAGGCGAGCAAGAGAACTAAAGGGAAGAAAGGTTCAGAACCAGGAAGAGTTAGACTAAAACAAAGACCATGGCAAACATCTGGAGCAACTGTGAATGGATCCTAGTTACTACAAAAGCCCTGCATCCCCAAGGCCCACTGTCAGTGGTTTCTAAGTGAAGGGAGTCAGAGCGTTCACATCCTTCAACTGCCTTTCAGGTCTCGGTCAGATTGTCCTGTGGTGTTGTTTTTTAGCGCACATTATATGACACTGAAGAAGGTTTTAATGCTTTTCATGTTAGTTGAATTGAATTTAAACTTCTAAGGTCAAATTTAAAGTTAGGCGACTTTCCTAAGTAAGCTTAGTGAGCTTTTTCAACAAAACAAGACATTTCTAATCCGATTACACCAGTTTTCTCCTGAAGTCTTTCCACACAAATGCATCTACTCAGATGCAAGATAGTGATTAATTAAACTTAAATTCAGTTTAAACTATAATTATTCTACTTTGCAATATATATTTTTCTATTTTATGTAGGAAACAGATTCTAAACTGAAATTAAAATACATGCTGTTTCACAATGTCTTCTCTGTAGCACTAAATAAATTATTTTTTCTAGGCTGATGAGATGCTCAGTGGATAAAAGTACTTCTTTGTCAAGACTGACAACCTGAGTTTGATCCCTGAAACCAACAAGTCTGGAAGAAGAGACCAGATTCCCAAAAACTGTCCCTTGACTTCCACACATGTGCGATGGCACGTCCACCTGCACCGGACGCATCAGATGCACACCACCGTGGGAGCTTGGGCCACTGTTCATAACAAGTCAATACAGCCTAAGCACACACACGATAAAAACTAAGTCAGAATTTACTCTCACCGAAACTTTTAAACAAAAACAAAGGGCCCGGGGGGCGGCGGGGGGGAGTGTGAGGGTGTTTTAATGCCTTTGCATCCGTTCGCTTTCTAACTTGATGGTTTCAACTGGCATGCACTTAATTCTTTCCTTCCTTCCTTCCTTCCTTCTTCCTTCCTTCCTTCTTCCTTCCTTCCTTCCTTCCTTCCTTCCTTCCTTCCTTCCTTCCTTCCTTCCTTTCTTTCTCTCTGTCAAAGGCTGTCTGTTTGGAACACATCACATTTACCCAGAGTAGGCAAACACTTTTCTGACCTGCCTCTCTGAGATGCATTACAAATGAAAAGAGATTTGATTTCTTCCAAACACATGTTGCCTTGCCTTGTACCCTCAGAAAACACTGGAAATGGCCTGAAACAGAATCAGAATCCATAATTATTATGCGAAGTTTAACTAATTTCCTTGTAAGCCAATTGTGCTTATAGGCTTCTTGTTTTAAATGTTGTTTTCAACTACTTTTTTGCTGGGGGGTATAGACAGGGTTTTATGAAACAAGATGTTTCCTGAAGTCAGTGAATTTCCGAGGCATTTCTAAAATGCTTCATTTTGTTTTGTCTCCCTATGTAGTAGTGAGCTCACAGCCTGCTTGCCCGGCCTCTGTCTTCATCTGTCTTGTGATTTGAGGCCACTGTTTACAACCAACCCATGCAGCACAGGTGCAGCAGGAACAATCCAGTGCAGCCTAAGACAGACGGACTTAAAGTACTTGCTTGTTGGCTATTGACTCAAGCTCCCAAATTTGAATGAAAGGCAGGATTATTCCCATTTAGTATTTCACAGCTTACCAGTGTCAATGGTCCAATTAAATTCACTTTCTTCTTTTTATCCCTGCCTTGGTTGCTGTAAAAATATAATTGTTCAAATTTAAGACTGTTATGAACAATCAATTGAACATAAATCTTAGTAGTTATGTTTTTGAATAAGAACATTTTTAAATACAAGAAGACTGCCATTGAAAAAATTATACAGCTTCCCAGATACTGCAAGGCCACCATCAAGTAACTGTCCAAGGTACCACAAGGATATGGGAAATGAGAAAGTGTCACCAGCCTTACATAGCTAATGAATAGAGAGAAGATGAACCTCATAATAATGTTTACCAAATCATTTAAATCATTCTTTTCCTAAGAAAAGTACCAATCTGTCCATAGGGAGGGAGCTCTTCTGAGTGAGGGGAGTAGTTTTAGGAAGCACTGCCTTTCTGCACTCAAGATACATCTCAGATCCAAACATGTCTCTCCCATTAGAATAGCATCCATGAACCTTCCCACTTCATTTCCATTTATTTTTGCTTCAGTGTGTTGGCAACTGGTAGACAACACAATCATTTAAAAACTCAAGCTGCTTCTCTACTCAGGCAAGAACAATGGCCGCACTTTTTCTGAGAGTGAAATCCAAACCTTTGTATTGGCTGCGGAGTCCACAGGCTGTGACTCCGCATCTCCCACTCCTAGCCTTACTTGGTCTGCTCAAAGAGGCAGACCCAGCTTCTCTGCTGTTTTGTGGATACAGGAAATACAGTCCCAAGCTCAGGGTCTTTTTGCTGTAAACTATTGCTGTCAGGAAGATGCTCCTAAATACACACGGCTCTCTCTGTTCCTTTCCTTCCATTCTTTTCTCAATAATTGACTTCACAATAAGATCTACTGTAACCACCCTACCTAAAATTGACAAATACTTCTGCTGTGTTCTCCTGATTTTCTCAATCTTTATTCATTTTTCCTCATACTTGGTACCCTTCAAGAGCTGGACATTTGCCACTAAATATGTACAAAAGAACATTCCACAGACTATGTGGCATGCTTGAAGAAGCATATTAGGCCCTCTCAATTTGATCTACATAACAGAAGGTGGGCTTAGCCTTCCTTGAATGTATAACCCTTGGTAGAACTACGTAAGAATTAGTCTCATATTTCATCTTATAATCTTATATCAAGTTATTTCTAACTTCTGTATTTCGGTTTTGAAATGTTTCCTTCTTTTCAACCATCGGCTATGAGCTCTTCCTGAGAACTTCCCCGGTCGTCCTGAGTGTTACTATACCCTTTGCGGGGACTGCAAGTCAGTACACTCAGCGAGTGTACTACATAAATAGCCTTGTTCGTGAAAATGCCAGCTATTAATAGATTCACAGTCATCCCCAGCCTAAATTGCCAGACGACAAAACTGTATTTTTCTATTGAAAGTAACACCATCCATAAGTTTTTCTAAGTCTATCTAACTTTTCTGTGAATAAATGCCATGATTCTTAGAATGAACAGGTCGATGTCACTGTCCAAACAAGCTAACTGACAGAAGCAGTGCTTCAGTTTAAGCAGCAGATAGGCATATTTTCGGTTGGCTAATCAGACCCCTTGCAGCTTGAAGACCAACTACAGAACCTGATAAATTTGTCCCTCTAGGTGACACCTCCATGACGCATGTCAGTTAGTTCCGGGTGGCCTAGCCTGAACTCAGAGACTGTAATATAATAGCCTCCTCATAAACTATTTGAAGCTAAAGACGAAAATGATTCACGATTCCCACAATGAAAGAGGAAACACACACGCACTTGACTGGGCCCTTCTGCCCGACAAAAGCCTGTATGTGTGCCTCGCTGGGGACTGGAAGAGGACCAAACCCGAGACGGGGGAAGAAAGGCCCACTGGCAGAGGAAGCCTCATGGTTTCCCCTCTTGCACTTGGACAAAAACTGATTTGGAAGCAGAAGTTAGGGAAGAATGAGGTCGCCATCCGTGTCACACACACATGCACATATACACCCTGCCCCAGAGAGGAGAGATGGGGAAAACGTCTATGCATGGGGGGAGGGGGAAGGACTGGGACAAAGAGGAAGAGAAATAAGGGGAGGAGGGGGTCTTGCTTCACTACCCTAGTTCAAAAGCGCAGCCATCAACAGCAGGTGTCTGAAGCTCGACCAGCTGTAGCCAGATGATGGCTAAAGAGAGTTCTCTCCAAATGTTTGCTTTATAAAAATACGACCAAAGTTATACAACACCAATATTCATCGAATCACCCGTGACCCCAAGGAGGGGAGCACTTCTGAAGACAGCCTCTTCTCTCTGAACCGGTTTCAATCGGAGCCCTGGAGACATTCCTCAAGACCACTTAGAACTTCTTCCCAAAGGCCTGAGGCATCAACCGATTTTCTCAACTTCTTTCCAGGACTCAGGTATAAAGGAAAAGCTAGTGGCTCCGTGGCCCTGTGTACCTGATGCTGCCTAGTTCAAAGTCACCCTCCACTGTCCCGGGGCGCCGCGCTGTTCCGTTCCTTGCTGCCTCCAGATCCATCTCAGCCTAGGGAAAAACCACAGCCTCAGGTCCAAGTGCACCCAGCCCAGCTCCCGGGAGAGGGGGGCCTCCAGCCTCCGGGATGCTCCAGCCGAGGGCGCAGAGCCGGTGCCGGGCCGGTCCCGCTGCAGCCGCCCTCCCGCCGCCCCGGGTCTCCCGCCGCGGCCTCGCTCACCTGGACTTCGCGCGCCTGTCTGCCGCAGCGGGTGGCGTGCAGACCTGGACTTTGCTCGCCGAGGCTCGTCCCCGCCTCCCACACGCGTCCGGCGCCAGCGACGCCTCCCGCTGCGGCGGGGGCGAGGGCCCGGGCCCGCAGGAGAGCTCCCGCAAGCCCGCTGGCTCTGCAGGCCCCGGCGCCACCAACGCGTCGCCCTCGCCGCCAGGGGCGCGCGCGTCTCCGCTGCCGCCCACCCGGGCGAGCTGCCAGGCGCCCGCAGCGCAGCCCCGGCTGCAGCCGATAAGCCGCCCGACGCCTCGCCTGGCAGGCCACCGGCCCGGAAAAGAGACTGTCACACTTTGCCCACGCTGACTTCTCCTTTAAAACACTTCAGGGAGGCAGTTTTCACGGGTTCAACAACCAGGCGCTCTGAGAACACAGTCAGAGCAGCAAGGCCGTCACTCGTGCATCCTCCGCTTTAGTCCTTGGCTCCAAATCCGACTAACATCCCGGATGCTGAAGATTACGCAGGTCCAGTCCGGAATCATCACCATAAGCTCCTCGAAGAAGAGGAACACGGCTGGTGTCCCTCACGGGGGAGGGGCAACTTAGAGACACAGAACTTGAGGGATGAAAAGGATTTTAAATGGTTCCAGGATTAAAAGCACATGTTTTTAGTTTTTGTTTTCACACATGAAAAACACCGATTGCCCCCCCCCCACACAAACCCCCAATGCTGCATCTTTAGGCCTGGCACCCAGGCAAGGCTTATTGTCTGCTGCTGCCCTGCCCCTCTGCTCTTATCTCAGACTTCTATGCTAAACTGTCTCTATTCCTAGCACCTATGGGAATGTGGCTTCCTTGTCAGTTCTCATTAATTCCTCTCTGTACCCAAAATGAAGGCGCTAAAACAGATAATAAAGCATTGCCGCCTTCCACACTTCCAGCAAGTGAGTTTCACATTCAAGAGCTTCGCAGCTTAGTGTGTGGCTTGTGGACGCTGCTTATTTCTCTAGGCTTCAGTTTCTTAAGAGTCTGTCTCCCTTACTAGATTATTGTGAAAGGACCTAGTGTTGTTTCTAAAACGTAGCACCTGTTCGACAAGGGGCTTGCTTTTCTCTTAGCTGGCTTATCCGCTGAGCCTTGCTCTTCCTGCGTGTATTAGCACAACAGCTGTCTCACGGCTTTCCCAGACCTCCAGACAACTTTAAAGAAGTAAAGAATATAGGAGGGATTGTCACACAGACCCTGTAGGAATCTCCACTCTGCCATTTGCTGCCTGTCTGGCTTTGGGTGGGCTATTTAATTCTCAATTCAGTCTCAAAATCCATTAAATAGGGGTGTTAATAAGATTGGAGAAGATGTGTAAAATGCCTCCCACGTAGAGGCACGTAATAAATGGCGACTGCTGCTCTGGCTAAAAGTGTAGAAGAGACCGACAAAGGCAGAGAAGAGGAAGAGGCAGCCAGATGCTCACACTCAGTGGGCTGCATACCTCCGTCTGGCTCCTCACCTGGAAAATGGCTCAAGAGGCTTGTGGGGGGGGGGGCGGTTGACTGTAGCTATGATGGACATGAATGTAGTCACATGTTTGGGCTCTATTCCCAGCCTACCCCAACCACAAGAGGGTCTCCTTGATGGGGTAGAAGGCCTTGCCCTTCACAAGCCTAGCAGGTGTTCAAATTATCATTCTAAGATATTCTGAGGCCAAAGCAATTAGAATTGTTAAGTTTGGGCAGGATGGGGCTTTGGGTAGCTGGTAGACATTACAAAATCCAGTACTGTCTAAGGGGTGATATATGCTTGTCAATCTTTAAAGTAAGAAAGTCAGAGGGAGTAAAACAAAATGCTGGAAGTAATAAGAGGAGTCTGAATAAAAACATAAGTGACCAAAAGCTGGACGTGAGGAATGAGGTGCATCGCCTTGTCTGTTTGAGTCAGCCCACAGGTTTTCCTTACAAGAGTTACTCTGTTCTCTGCATGGAGACAGATATTACCAGGTAGGTCAACAGAGTGTCTATAGGGAAAGAGAAGCCACACCTCCATGACTATGCTTACATATTTTCCAAAAATGAAAATCTGTACCATCTAAAATCCCAGTAGTTCAATTATAGAAAAAATTAAAGGGGGATTTGTTTGAGAAACATCTAAAACACTACAGATTCATAGGGCACTTTGCATAATAATCTAGGCAAAGATCACATTTCTGCATGCTTATATATACTAATGTAACAATTGCATGGGTGTAACAGTTATGAGAAGATAACCATCATAAAAAAAATAGGTCAACACACTGCTGGTGAGAATGTAGACTAGTGCGGCCATTTGGGAAATCAGTCTAGAGATTTCTTCGACGACTAGAAAGAGAACTTCCACGTGAGCCAGTCACACCACTTTGGGGTGTGTACTCAGCAGACATGACATCCTAGTGCAGAGATGCTTGCACAGCCAACTCAGTGCAGCTCTATTTATAATAGTTGGGAAATGGAATCAATCGTGATGTCTGCTTTAGTCAGGTTTCTATTGCTGTGATAAAACATCATGATCAAAGGCAACCTGGGGAATAAAAAAGGTTCTATTTTATCATATAGCTTGTAGATCCGAGGAAGTTGAGGCAGGAACTGAAGCAGAGGCCATGGAGAAGCGCTGCTTACTGGCTTCCTTCTCATGGCCAGTTCAGTCTGACACCTTATACACCGGCAGGACCAGCTGTGCAGGGGTGGCACCACGCACCATGGATTGGGCCCTCCCCCATCAATCCGTAATCAAGAAAATGTACTACAGATTTGTTCACAGACGATCTTAGGTAGGTATTTTCTCAATGGAGAGTCCTTCTTCCCAAATGATTCCCAAATGTGTCAAGTTGACAAAAAACAAGGTGGGATAATGTTCATCAATAGATAAACAGATAAGAAAAATATGGCACATATATACAATGGAATATTACTCAGCTCTAAAGAAAAATGGAATTTGTAGGTAAACGGACAGAACTAGAAAAAAATTATATGAAGGTGACTAAAACTCAGACAAATATGGCACATTCTCTCTCACACATAGATCATAGCTTCAGATGGTTGGTTTTGTGTTTTTAACCATGAGCATAAGTGTAAGCGTATAAAGGGAACTTTGGGGTCATACTAAGGGAAGTGGAATTCTGGGAGCCAAAAGACATAAGCAGGGACAGTCACGGGTGCTTGGGGGAAGTCAGGGAGTGAAGGGGAGGGCTACCTCAAAGGAAGGGAGCATGAGAAGCCACACAGAAGCCATATAGTGGACGGTTAACCAAAACCAAGGATCTATGAAAAAGTCTTATTGAAACCCATTAGTTAGTAGTTTCAAAACACAGGTTTTAAAAATAGGTCAAGCAGTATCACCCTGCATGGGTTGACAATGTCACTCCCAGAAAATGGGTTATTAGATGAAAATCACAGAATAAGGCAAGGGATACCTCCCTGTGAATTACTGGTCAGGGAGATTACCAAAGACTATTAGGGTCCAGCCTCTAATAGTCTTTTGCCAGGGTTTCCAGAAGAGATGCCACCAACAGCAAGAAATAATCTGAGGGAATGAATCTAAGTACACCAAGCTCTTCAGTCCATTCACTTTATTCTTCTCATGCAAAATTCTATCTACACAGCTCAGTTCTGTTCTCATACTTAGCTCCTCTCTGTCCCTTCTCCTCCTGTCCTCTCATAGTTTATCTAAGTTCTTTCCATCTCATTCTCATCTTCATCTTTGTTCCTCTCTCCATCCTTGTTCATTCCTCTCCTCTTTCCGTGACTTGTGTCCGTACACCTCCAACCAGCAATACTCTGGCCCTGCTGCCTTCTGGTCAGGCAGCATAAGTCTGCTCCGAGCTAGGAAACCTGCCTCAGAGCTTGAATGCACCTGGTATGAAAAAGCCATTTTGTTCTGAGTTAATGGTTGGAGGGGAAACCTGGAGGTGCCGCTAAGGCTGTGTAAGAAAGGAGGGTCTGAGCTTAATTTGCACAAGAAACAAGGCCGTGTACCTTACCTCTGCCTGGCCTAGGCAGTGTCTCAATATGGATATTTACCTTAATTCAGGAGACCAGCAGGCAGTGGTCTGGAGTGCTTATTCTGTCTGTTGTTTGTCCTTGGATGTAGCTAAAGGAGATATCTGATTCTAACGCTAAAAAAGGGAGAAACAAAAGGCTTGGAATCAGTAAGCCTTGCCTGTGTGCCTGTTATCCAAATACCTTAATTGTATGTGCCCATAAAATGATCAATCCACACTGTTTAGAAGTTCTTAGGAGAAGAATCAATTGGGAAGGCTGCCATAGCACACAAGAAAATCATTGCAGGAAGCGGCTAATGTATATTTAAAAGGCTAATATCACCAAGACTCCTTGAGGCTTGGCTTTTTCCTCTGGAAGAGCCCTGCTTCTTCCAGGTATAGTCAGCTAAATTCCTGCTTCATGTTTCTGTGTCCCACAGCTGGAGATCACAGAGGTCTCTAAAACAATATAAGTTATCATGTTGGACTGCCTTTGGCAATCCACCAAAACTATATTGTAAGACCCTGTTACTGAAGACACCATACACTTTGGGTGCAGGAAATGGAGAAATCAATCTCAGATCAACCTGGAAACTCCCTCCCTGCTGGCTAGTTTTCACAGTGTCAAAAAGTGCTACGCAGGGTGTTGGGAGAGAAAAGACTTACTTAGCACTGGACCCTGCATGCTACAAACTTGATGGGCAAGATGTGCACTAATGCATGACAGTTTCAGGGAACTGCTTTCTGGTTGGGTTTGAGACCTGTCCCACAGGAGGGAATCTCATGACTGAGCCTATAATTCTGGTCAAAAGCCCATGGCTGGGGACATCATAGATTCTTGGATAGAATCCAATATTACCTTTTCCCTAAATGTTCAAGGTGTCAAATTGCCTTTTGAGTATTCATGCTTATACCCATAGATCATGGATGCTCACTGCATTGGTCAGAGAAGCTATTTTTTTTTTAATTTTTTTTTTTTTTTATTTTTCGAGACAGGGTTTCTCTGTGTAGCTTTGCGCCTTTCCTGGAACTCACTTGGTAGCCCAGGCTGGCCTCGAATTCACAAAGATCCACCTGGCTCTGCCTCCTGAGTGCTGGGATTAAAGGCATGTGCCGCCACCGCCTGGCCAAGAGAAGCTTATTTTTGCAATGAACAGCTGTCAATGGATTGATGCCTAATTGATCAAAGTGCTGAGAATAAAAAAACTGAATGTTCAGCCCTAAATAGGACATCTATATTAACACTGCACTCCACAAAGCTTGAGGCCATCACAGAGGAAAAGGCAGAAAGAATGTTAGTGCCAAAAGATGGAGAGGAGAGCTGTGCTGTGTCATCTTCTGGACATGACATGGGTATTGCATTCATGATCTCACAGCAGCTGTGGTTACCTGCACGAGAACTATACAAACTCAGAATGCCAAAATTTCAGCTTAGATGGAGTAGATGACCTCCAGCCCCCACCCCTTGCTGAGGAGCTATTGGTAGTGTGTAGTTGCTGGTGTGGGCATGGCCATTTTTTGCGGATATGGTCACTGGTAGGTTTCCCATGTCAGGGGATAGTCTCACATTCATGCACATATGGGCAACACTAACTGGACTTAATGGAATACTATACTAGACATGGAGTTGGGAGAATGCTTGGGGGACATGGAGGAAGTTGGTGGGGAAATGGAAGTAGATATGATCATATTTGACTGTGTACATGTATGGAATTATTAAAAATACAATAAAAAAGAAATCAGTCAAGAAATGAATTGTATAAACGTACACACTATGGTTGGTTGATGTGTGCACTCAGTTATATTGCTGTGGCCATCTGAAATACAGTGGCAAGGGACTGGAGAGATGTCTCAGCAATTCAAAGTGCATATTCTTCTTGCAGAAGACCTGAGTTTGGTTCCCAGAACCTATACCAGGTGGCACACAACAGCCTGTAACTCCAGCTCCAGATTGATCCAACACTTCTGTACTCCACAGGCACCTGCATTTACATGCACCTCTTTACATATGGGCACACACACATATACACAACTTTAAAATAATTTAGAAAATAAATCTTTGAAATACAGTGACAGACAGCATAAGTCTTCTGGTATGATTAATCACAAATCTTACTGGATCACCCCTGCACATGCAAATCACCCAAGGAGTCAAGGTCCTGAGAAATTTTATCTTTTATAAAGGCAGATATTCAAAGAGAAGAATGTCATTTGTTGAAGAAGCTGAATGTTTTTTATACACACAGGGCGCTTCCATATGAGGTATGTGGTGTGACAACGCTCTTTAAATTTGCAAAAGATGCCTAAAAGATGTTTAGGGGATCTAAACATCTGTGTATAATTTCTATTTCAATGTTGAGACTGACTAAAAGAAATATGTACCAGTGGGTAATAAAGAATAAGAATTAACAAAAATTTTGAAAAATAAAAATACTCCTCAAGAAACCAAAACACAAGAATAATGCTGAAATTTAAATAGTAACAATAAATAAGGTGGCAAAAGTTAAAAACAGAAAAGAACATTTGACTTTCAGGATTTTAACATTTGGGTTTTAATCTCTCGAGATCCTGATTTTGGGTGTTTAAGATCATGGTGTTGGGGAAGGTGTCTTTTAGGATTATGGTCAGCACCAGTTTATCTGTATCACAACTAAGGCATTTGTTTGATAACAAGGAACAAGTCTATCTTGTAATTCCCTCCAGTTACTCATGCATCAATTAGCTTAAACCATGATGACAAACTGTATTTCTCCTTTGTACTACACTATTAAAAGAACTCCCCAGTGTGTGTGTGTGTGTGTGTGTGTGTGTGTGTGCGCGCGCACACGAGCGCGTACATGTGTGCAGACATGCTGGGTGTATGTAAGCACGTGAGTGTGCCAGTGAATGCAGACATGTGCATTTGGAGCCCCAGAAGCTGATCCTCAGGAGCCATCCACCTCGTTTTTGAGACGGCCTTTCACTGGGACCTGAGACTCACCTATGAGGCTTGACCGACTGGCCAGCAAGTCCCAGCCATCTGCCTTTCTCCATCTCCCAAGAACAGGGGTTGTGAACGTGCTACACAGGTGCTGCTGCCTGAGCTGAGGCTCCAGAGCTTGCACAGAAGGTCTGCACTGTCTGAGCTCTCTCCTGCCCTCTGACTTTCTCTTCATGGCAGAATGTTTAGACACCTGTATACCGATGATGGAGGCTGGTCTTTGTGTCTTTCTCGTAATCTGTTGTCTTATGGTTTCCATTTGTCCTGTGGGAATTTTCCTTTCCTATCTGGATTTTTTATCTTCTTTTATCTTCTTCAGATGAATGTTTTTTTTAAATTATTTATTTCATTTATCCTCTTTTATTTAGTAGTTTCTGCCTTTGTCAGGATTATAACAGGCACCCTTGACTTATCATTGTGCTTTTTACTTCCAGGATAATGCCTGGATTCCAGAACTCTCAGGCTCACTTGCTCCACCCCCAACCTTGACACTAAGTTACGCCACGTGCTTTAATTTTATCTGTGTATGTGTGGCTCTTGGAATGTCATCACACCATGAGTTGATACTTTTGCTTTTGTGTGTGTATTTATCGTCGTCTTTCTTTTGGTTTCTTCATGCCTCAGCGCTCCTCTCTTGGCTCATTTTTCCCAGTCTGATGCATTCACACCTGCCCTACTTCAGCTGTCTTGGATAATTTTCTTTCCAGCTAAAGGGCAGTCTTTGACACTTTTTTTTTAAGTTGATGAATTTTCTCAGCTTTTTCCCTCTGAAAATTTATTTCACTTTTAATTTGAGAAATTGTAGGTTATTTGGGAGCTTGGTTCACTGGGTATGAAAATTCATCATGCAACTACAGTAATCAAGAAAATGTGTTCTGGAAAGAGACAAAACTAAGGGAAAACAGATCTTATACCTGATGAGACTTGTCTTTGATTCAAGATGCCTCCTGAGACAATTTTAACTACAACCTGGAGGCAAAGAAGACAGACAAATATGTAAGACAGCTAGCCACGCTCAGTCTTTATTTCAGCCTCCAGCCCACCGACCTCTACACCTTTGCTCTTCCCCATGCCCCCTTTCCTTCATAATTGAAGCTGCGGCAAGCCGCAACTCCCTGGTCCTCTCTGCCCTCACAGCCCTGGAAAACCCCAGTTTCCCACCACAACCCCAAACCACGCAGCATCCTATATCTGAAAGGCACAAACCACTGGACTAGTCTTGCCAAGGATTCAATTCGTCCTATAACATATTCTTAACATGCTTACATTTTTCAGTTACTGTCAACTTCATGGCATGTAGACTCACAATGATAAAACTTGTTTTCTGTGTTGTTTATTGATGCATCCCAACAATCAAAAAGGTTTTTTTTAGTTCATTCATTCTATTGCTTTCCTAGGAAGTTATCTCCTCAGATCTCTGTCATTCCCTGCCTTTGCATTCTACTGAATCATGGCAAGTCTTATCGTACTGATTAATAAACAGAAGCGATCATAAGGACATTGGCCCTCTTGCCACATCTGTACTCACTCTGTGTCTTCCCAGAGAGGGTGTTCCTCTATGAGAGCTGATCGTGCCCCTGTGTGCGGCTGTCTTCCTTTGTGTTTCTGTACCCTGGAGTCCATCCTTCTCACCAGCTTAAGGAGCTCCTATGCCAAAGTAGATGTCATAGCTCTTCGTCATTCCTGTCCTGCATCCCATTCCTCCTAGCATACACGTGTGCCTCCTTCTTTCCTCACAAAACTCTGTTGACCCATCCCTCGCAAGCTACCCTCCCATTTCTCTCCTCTTTGAAGGCAGACTTCTTGAAAGAGATGTGCTGTGACCTTTATTTCCTGTCCTCTTGTTCTTTCTTAGATCCAATCTAAACAGGAATTTGACCCTTTAACACTAACGAAACTGCTCATGTCAGAGTCACTGATAACCTTTAGATTGCTAAATAGAAAGGCCTTTGTCCTTTTTCACTTGAGAAATTCAAGGATTTGATAACTTGATCCCATTCTCTTCCTGGTTCATTTTCTGCATTTCAGGATGCTGCCCATTTCTCGTATTGTCCACTGCTTTCTCGTCATTCTTTCTCAGTCTGCTCTGGGAGCCTCCTCTTTTTACAATGTTATTTTGTTTTATTTTTGAGTTTACAATAATTATAAGATTTCTCCCTTCCCTTTCCTCCCTCCAAACCTACACCCCTCCCCTCTCTCCTTTAAAATCATGGCCTCCCTTTTCACTAATTGCATGCATATATGTATTTGTATAAACATATATTTCTAAACACAACTAGTTCAATCCATGTACTGATACCTGTAAGTTTTCAGGGCTGACTATTTGGCACTGGAAATCCGATTGTTGTGCTCTTCCCTGGGAAGGCCACCTCTCCTGTTTCTAGCTTTCCTTGATTGCCTGTAGTTCCTTGTGTGGTGTTGAGGTCTCGTGGGTTTTTCCCCCATCCAGTTTGGCATGTCCACTGATGTCTTCTCGTTCAGCTCCCATTTGCACAGTCATGTTGGTGAGACTTTACAGGTATTTCTGATATTACGAGGAGACACGATTTCACAGCCAACTCCCAGATCCTACAATCTTTGTGCCTCCTTTTCAGCAACGCTCCCTGAGTCTTAGATATAGGAGTGTTTTATAGATGTATCTATAGGGAACAGACTCCACAGCTCTGCGTTTGAATTGCTTGTGTTTTCTATACTCATCTCTGCTGGGGCACAGGAAGTGGAACCTTGTGGGAGGCTGGAGGATGGCTGCTGCCGGATCATGATGGCCGCACTAGACTGGTGCGTTTGCTGTGGGACCTGGGCCAGGTCTGCTGGGCTGTGGATAAATGAGGACTGGAGGGTAGGGAGTCCTCACCAGGCTAGATGGTAGAGGAGGATGTGGAAGGCTGGGTATGGAGTGAGTGGTGGGTGTCCTTTTTTAAAGTGACAGAGGTGCTCCAAAGCTCGCTTACTGATCTTTTTATCTCTGTTCTCACATTCGTTGTCATCCCAGTCACACAGACAGCTTTAAACATCAATCATGTCCAACAGTTTCAGGTTGTTATTTTTGTCTTAGAGCTCTTTCCCAAGTCCTACCTTTTATGTTCAAGACCTCTTGGATGATTGTATTGGGTGTTTAGTGGCACCTCAAATCTAGTGTGCCCACTTGTGATCTGTCCTTCAAGCGGGCCCCTCCCAGGGGCCCCTCCTCAGTTGGCAGTTTGAGTTTCCTAGTTGTCAACACAATTAGAGTCACCTTACACCCTTCTATTTCTTTGACACCCCATAATCAGTAAGTCTGGAACTTATGTTGATTTTGCTTTAGAATATACCCCAAATCTGTACCCTTCTCCACGTGTCCAGTCCTACCACCTCCACACAAGCCACCGCCATCTCTTGCCTAAGTTATTACAAGAACTTAATCGTTCCTCTGCTTTGATCTCTGCCCCCTCTTCTGCCTCTGTCCTCTTTCCAAGGAACAGTCTGGTCCGGTAGCGCTTGAGAGGTGAGTCAGCTTATGCTGCTCCTCTGCTCACAGCTCTTGAGTTGGTCCAGTTCACTAGTCATAGCCCACAATGCTTTGCCCTCTCCCTGACTTCTCTGACCTCACTTTCTTCTTCTTTACTTGCCTAACTCCGCCACACCCACACTTGTATTTTGGATTTTCCTCAAATAAGAGAGACAGTGGATATACCAGTTCTGCCTCAGATTCTCTTTCTTCAATATTCACGTGGCTCACACTTTCGTTTCCTACAAGTCACTTCTCCGTTATCTTTACAATGATAGCAGCCCAGATTCCACTTTAGAAGCTGTATTCCACAGTCCTTAGTCTCTCAGTTCCATCCTTTCCACTTGGTTTGATTTCTCTACAGCATTAACTGCCTTCATGTAAGCAAAGGTAGTTTTCTGGTTTTTTCAGAAACATCCGACAATCCCACACAGGCTATGTTTCTGCCTTCTTGTTAGAGTGCGACGCTATAAAGAAAAAGCCATGAGATTCCTATTCACATTCAGGCATTTCCACCTGCCCCGACTTCAGGGACCCAGTGACAGCAGGACAGGTCATCATCAGCCACCAAGATGAGACTGCTGCCGCTATTAGTCACATGTGCTATATCCCCTTATAAAAATCAAGCACTTTCCATTCGTTTGGCTATTTGTCCCTGTGCTTTATCCATCCTTGGTTTCAACAATTTGGAGGGTTTGTATGAGCGAGAATTGTTGAAACCAAGGTTGGATAAAGCACAGGGACAAATAGCCAAATGAATGGAAACACATGAACTATGAACTAATGGCTGAGGGACCCCCAACTGGATCAGGCCCTCTGAATGGGTGAGACAGTCAATTGGCTTGATCTGTTTGGGAGGCATGCAGACAGTGGGACCTGGACCTGTGCTCAGTGCATGAGTTGGCTGTTTGAAACCTGGGGCTTATGCAGGGACACTTGGCTCAGTCTGGGAGGAGAGGACTGGACCTGCCTGGACTGAGTCTACCAGGTTGATCTTAGTCCTCGGGGGCGGCTTTGCCCTGGAGGAAGTGGGAATTGGGGGTGGGCTGGGGGAAGGGAGGGGGACAGGAAGGGGGAGAACAAGGGAATACGTGGCTGATATGTAGAACTGAATGATATTGTAAAATAAAATAAAAGGGGGAAAAAAAAGAAACTACTCAAGATGGAACAAAGAAAGTGGATAAAACAGAATTATCAAAGAAATATTTGATAAGTTTTTCACATGTGAAAAAAAAAATCAAGCACTTTCTCTCCCCACTCCTCCTTCCACTCTTGCTCAGGGGCAGCCTCTGCACCCCCACCCCCACCCCCACCCCCAATAAACCTCTCACATGGGACCTGTTGCATGGTGTGACTATGTGGAGCTCCTCAGTTCCAACTCGCCAAGGTATCTTCTGCCATTAAATTATTACAACTCCAATACAAAACCCATTCAGGTTTATGTGGTCTCTTACTTATAGTACCATCACACATGTGCATATGATATCATCTGAACCTCAAAATAAAAGACATGTTTAAATAAGGAAAGTGCTAGTATTTTCTGCTTAGAGGGGCAAAACAGGAACTTCCAAAGAGTGAGTGAATTTTATACAGCTGGTAAATGATGCAGCTGGGGCTCCGCTTCTGGCCACGTGACTTCAACTTACTCTTCTATATACCCGGGGAGGATTACAGCCACTCAGAAAACATGCTTTTTGTTGTTGTTGTTTTGTTTTCTATTAACGGTCCCTTAGCAAAAAGAGGACTCATGTGTGGAATAAATCAATGTTTTCAACTATACAATAAATTATTTGTATTACAAATAAAAATCTTCTATAGTGAAGGTCAACAGAAAGCAAACTACATTTACTGGAGTATTTTAAATTTGCCAAAATATTGCCAAATACCCCAATAATAGCTTTCTCTGAAGAGGATGTCATGGATTCTATTCTAGGTCCAGTTGACTTTTGATGATAAGCTCTGAGGTTTTTTCTTCCAGAATTTTGCTCTCATGACTGCTAAAGATTGGGTCTGGCATGCTCCACAAGTGCTGTGTGTTAAAGGCCTGGTCCCCAGAGCAGCACTTTGGAAAAGTGGAATCTTTAAGAGACGGAACTTAGTGGAAGATGCCCAGGTCATTAGGGGCATATTGAAGGGGACTGTGGGCCACAGCACCTTCCTCTTTTTTTTTTGCTGACTTGTTACATAAGCAGTTTAGCTCTGCCACACATTTGTGCCAGGATGCGATGCTCCACTACACACAAGTAGTGTTCTGAGAACCACCAAAGAAGCTGTAGGGTGATTCATGGATCAAAGTGCCCTGCCTCCTAGCCTGCTCCCTCCTAGGTCCTTTGGCTAGAAAGTGGGATCTTTTGTCTCTGCATGCTGTTTTTTTCTGGATTATTTCCTCCTTCAGCTGGGACACATGAGGCAACAAACCAACAAATCAGGAACTTGCTACCATGTGCTGTTCTTTGGGTCCCAAGACCTTTGGCCAATCTGCCTTATCATCTCCAGTTTTCAGAACTTTCAGAAATTTCAAAAATTTTCTTCTTAACTTTTTTTAGATGTATAACTCAGTACTTTTAGTTGTACTTAGCAGTGCAAATAGAAATCAACAGGCCTGCTTTATTTCCCCAGAAGTTATTTACTGACTTTTTTAAGGGTGTGTATGATTGTTATGCTCATGGTATAGGAGGTTCAGTCCACGGTGGCTTGGCCCCATGTGCTTGGGTAGAACCTTGTAATGGTAGAGGGTATAGTGCAGAGTAACTTCTTTACCTCATGGTGGATGAGAATCAGGGAAAAAGGAAGGGACTGGGGCCTGGTATAATCTTCAAAGATGTGGACAAGAGGCTTGCCTTTTCCAGGTTAGCCCCTTCTAAGGTTCCCATGTCTCCCAAGATAGCACCACCAGTTGGAGAGCAAGTGTTTACACTTGAACTTGTGGGAAACATTTAATTATTCAAATTGTAATATTCTGTCCCTAGCCCCTAAAGGACTCATAGATGTCTAATAAGAAGAAATGCATTTGCTCCATCTTTAAGAGAGCTGTACTCTTAGCAGTTCCAACATTGTTCAAGAGTCCAAACTCAAAGACTTCTGAAACTCAAGAGAAAGTCTTCACCATGATCCCATGTAACATTAAAAGGACGTTATATATCTATGGCACATAGTATCACAGATGTTATGTATTTATGGCCCACCCAGGATCCTGACAATATCATCCTACATTTGTAGCCCATATTGCTACATCCCTTCAAAAGGCAGAGTCCTGCCTGCCTTCTCTCCTCTTCTCAGCCCTGTCTGCTCGCTCTCTCTCTCTCTCTCTCTCTCTCTCTCTCTCTCTCTCTCTTCCCACGAAGCAGCTCTGCTCTCCCTCTCCCTTCCCTCCACTAATAAAACTCTCCACATGAGCACTGTCTGCATCGTGTGTCTCTGTCTCTTACCCACCGTGGGGCACCTTGGCTCCAACCCACCTAGGTCTCTTGCCTGTCATTTTTAAAATGCAACATTTGATGCCATGCCTTAAAACTCGGCAGGTTTTCCTGGCAGTGTCTCCTGCCCGCTGGCAGTCTGAGACAACGCTGGGACCCTGGAACCTTCCAACAGCATCATGTTTCTACATTGGCATGATTGGCAAGCTCGCCACCTCCACCTCTGATCATTCCCCACGAGTGAGGCTTCATTTTTCATTTCTCAGGCCCATGTGTCTCTCTGGCTCAGCCCTTTAGCCCCTGCCTTTTGTATGATAGTGCACTGGGCAGCTTTGGCCTTCTCTCGGACCCAGGCGTCCTTTGGGTCTCTGCTCTGTGTTTAACGAATCACTTAGCAACTTGTGCCTTCCCAGTTGATCCTTGTTGAATTTCTGAGATGCCAGAGTTCAGCCCCTGGACCTTATTTCTCTACCTCACTCTGGAAAATATGGCTAAATGTATCTGCCTTTGCTCCAATACTCCTCATTGATCAATCCAAATGGTGACGTGCGACACCCAATATCCCGGTATTTCACAGGGCCTTTTTTTTTTTAGCTCCTGCCAGTGATTTGTGTCCTGCTTGCTCTCCTCTCCCAGCAGCCTGGGAGACCCGTGGCCTGGGCTCTAGCCCACTGGATGCCTCCCTCATCTCCTGCTCCCTGCTTCTGAGTCTGCTAGCGTCTCATGCTTTCACTCAAAATGTCTCATTCTTCTGTTTGTTCTGTCTCTGTCTGCTCCCTCCCTCCTGTGGTCACCGCCACCATCACCGCCATGCCGCAGCCCAGGGGTTCCCTCTTCCCCACCTGGCTGTGCTGTTAAATTTCTTCTCTACACCTTCTGTGTGCTCCAGTGCATGGAGTGTGAAAGTTTCCTGGGAAAAGTTTTGTCCTTCTTTCTATTTAAAAGTCTATTTTGTATGTATGTATGGAAATGTGTGAGTAATGTGGCCACATGATTGTGTTTCTGACTGATTTTTGAATGCTTGAGATCATGTGTTCCATGTATCTTGTAAAACACACACACAAAACAAACAAACAAACAAAACACATGGTCTACCATGAAGAGGATGACCAGGTGGGCAGGCATCATCTTGACTAAGGTCAAAGACAGACAGGTCCTATGACTTCACCACCATATTTAGTAAGGGTTACTTGTGGACTGGATAGATTCCTGTTTGACACCTACCCTGTCCTCAAAACAAAGTCTGTAGGAGATAGGATTTAAAACGATGCTGGTTTACTGAGATATTAAAGCTGCATCTCTGCATTCATGTACAGGGATGAATCTTACTGGCAGCCAGATTTTATAACCTAAAAATACATTTAGTCCTAATGACCTCTCTGTTCATTTTATCTCCTTCTAGAGTAAGGAAGTAACAAACCTCATATATTTTGGATTGGTATGGATTTTTGTATGCTGATAGAAATATAAAGCTATATTTGATTCAACTCTGGTTTATAATATACTCTGTATGGTGACAGAAATTTAAAGTTATAAAATCTGTTCAGATTAACAAAAGCTAATTTAGAGATTTACACCTATGTCTTTGCCAAATGTTCAACACTAAGCTTCTAGGGAATTTAAATAAGTAGTGACATATGTTTGATAAATACAGTATTTGATAAAAATATATATATTCTATAATGGAAGGTCCCCTGAGAGGGTCTTTTCCTAGAGCTGGACATTTGGGCAGAGGCCCACAAGGCTTGTCAAGAGCAATGCTGGCCTCTGTGCTCCCTCGGTCCCTGCTTACAAACAAGCAGTTTGTCTAGTTAGATACACCTAACAGAGACAATTCCTTTAGAGATCTGGGAATATGGGATTTAACATAAAAGCTTTTATGATAGAGAGACATGTCAACTTCTATCAGCATCCTGTATTTCCTCTAAGAAGATGAATGGCCTCAGAAGAACTTCAACCTGGAGACTTGCTTCAGGTGTGACAGGGCCAGCCACGCAGTGAAAAGCTGCTTTGTACCTTGGACTGCTGCTGAGATCCTGTCCCGACTGGGAATAAGTGGAGCAATGGGTACTCAGTCGCTCCCTGCTATGAAGTTAAGGTGAGTCAATCTCCCCAAATTCCTACTCCACAAAACTCTGTCAGATCTTCTGGGCTTGGCAGCTATCTAAAGGCAAATACTGCTTCTGGGGCTTGTGTCCGCCCAAGACCACGGAGAGACTTGAGATTGCTGCCTGGGTAGCCGGAAGACTGTCTAACTTCTGCTCATTTACTATCCTTCTTGGATCCAATGAAATTTGATGACCACGGTACTAACAGACTCGCCAATTTTACAGCTCCTCCCCAACCCCAAGGCTACAAGTGTCTTGGCAGCTCATTAGTAAGTTTCCTGTTAAAAGTACGGACAGGTGTGCCTCATTCACAGACTTCATGGTAAATTTCTAGAGATAAATCTGTTCCAGTTGTTTCATAGACACCTGTAGGTTCCCACACAGATCCACCCCTCCTGCCAGACTAGTGCCAAGACAAACCCTTAGGGACTCTTCAGATACACCTCCCGCTGCTGCGCCAGCTCTGAGGACACCACCCGGGGGAATACTGACAGGTTAACTTCACCCACACGCCTACTCGTAAAAACTATGCAATCTCCTAACTTGTTGAATGGATAGAGGCATTTCCCACATCCAGAGAAACAGCAGATGTGATGGCTCAGGTACTCCTGAAGAACTCATCATCCCTCATTTTGGCATGCCATCTCCCCAAGTCCTGGGACTTCACTGCTGGTACCACCTCTCCAGGCTGAAGTGGGCACCTACCCAGCAACTGGAACCTGGTTTTCCAAATGTCCCAATAAGGGCATAACTGCTCTCATGTCTCACTCATTCACCCCTGCCTCTTCTGTACAACCAGGGCACTTCTCCACTCCATTCTTTCTGGCAGTTATCACTCTTCCCATGGCCAGCCCTGCAGATGGGGCTGATGATAACAATCTATTTTTTCCCTAGCAAGCTGGCTTCTCAGCTCCCTCAAGGAGCAGATGCCTGAGTTCTCCAGTATGGCAGCTAACTGAATGCTTCTTCACTCATACCTCCCATTGTGCGTGACCCCCAACTCCCAACTCCCCCCACCCCTCTTCATCCCAAGTCAGCAGGAAGCAGTCTTGAGAATTTGGCACCCTCATTTCCTGCTCCACTTGCCATCCATAACACCTTTTCATAGCAATCAAAAGGGAGGGATGCTAGCATTCAGACCTGGGGACCTGGCCAATAAGCAGGCAGTACCTTGGCCAGCTCAGGGTCCTGACAATGTCATCCTATGTATGTAGCCTGTATCACTACATCCCCTCAAAAGGTGGTTCCTGCCCACCTTCTCCTCTCTTCTTCTATTATCAGCCCCACCTGCGCTTGCTCTCTCTCTCTCTCTCTCTCTCTCTCTCTCTCTCTCTCTCTCTCTCTCTCTCTTTCTTTCTCTCTCTCTCCCTCCTCACAAGGCAGCTCTGCTCTCCCTCTCCCTTTTCCCTTCACCACTAATAAAACTCTCCACGTGAGCACTATCTGCATGGTGTGTCTCTCTCTTACCCAGTGTGGGGCACCTTGGGCTCTAACCCACCACGGTCTCTTGCCTGCCATTTTTAAAATACAGAAACAACAGTCCATTACTTTTAAATTCAGATTTATTCAGACAAAATATAGGCTTACCAAAGAGGACTGACCTCTTTGTTCCATTGCAAGTAGAGTTCCTCTCAGAACCCTGTGATGCCAGCCTTCACTGTCCATGTGCATTACCATCTTGGTCTTCTGAGCCCCCACCAGAATCACTTAAGCCCTACTTCCAGCCTTCTCGGGCCTCTCAAGCCCATGTCTCCAAACCCCCCCAGATTCCTACCACAAACCAATTAGTTTCTGAACTACATCGTATGGAATAATCTCTTTGTACTCTGTGAAGATTTGTCACTGTGATTGGTTTAATGAACAAGCTGACTGGCCAATAGCTGAACAGAATAAGGTTGGGTGAGAGAGCCAAACTGAGAATGCTGGGAAGGAGAAGGGCGGAGTCTGGAGTTGCCAGCAGATGCAGAGGGAGCAGGAGATGAAGGTGCCATGCTAATAAAGGTCACGTGGCAGAGCATAAGAAATATGGGTTAACTTAAAATGCAAAAGCTAGTTAGTAATAAGCCTGAGCTATTGGCCGGGCATTTGTAATTAATACAAGCTTCAGTGTGTTTATTTGAGAGTGGCTGTGGGACAGGAAAACTCCACCTACACTAGATGTGGACAGAGAGTCACAGCAACAGCCACATTCTCTGGCATAAGTTTCGTATCAGTCGCTGTCCTCATTGCTGTTATAAAATGCCTAGGAGAAAGCAGAAGGAGGATGGATTGTTTACTCGGTTCACACTCTCAGAGATTCTTATCCACAGTCCTGGCTCTATGCATCCTCAGCCTGTGGTGAGGCAGAACTTGTTGGTGGGACAGAATTTTGTGGTTGGGCCTAACCTTGTGGTGGGGTTGAACCCCATGGTGGGGCAGAACCCCATGGTGGGGCAGAATCCATGATGGGGCAGAACCCTGTAGTGGGGCAGAACCCTGTGGTCGGGGAGAACCCTGAAGTCAGGGAGAACCCCGTGGTGGCAGGGGCATGTGACACAGAGGAACTTCTGACACTGATGTTTTGCACCTGTTTATTTTCATAAGTCTAGAGATGAGAGAAAATTCTAAAGTCGTATTGGCAATCTGTGTGGTTTTCATCAGTGGAGAAGGGCTGTAAAGTAACAGATTAAAAGATTTCTCTAATTTCTCTACTTGAACCGTACTCTTCTATCCTCATAGAGTGTCTATAGCCCTTTGTGGGTGTTACAAAAAATCTTCATATGGCCTCATGCTTACTCCACAGTAAAATAAAATAAATACCAATAATTATAGACCTTCTTGCCACAAAATAAGATGTAGAATAATAGTGCTTAAAATGCAAACAGCTATGTATCATTTTACATTATGGTTTAGACACGCTTTGATTGTATCCTTTGAGTGCTCCTGGTTGGAAGTTTATTCCACAGAGCGTTGGTCCTGTGTGGTCATGGTATGTTTAAGAAGTGCGGCTAAGTGCACATTAGTTAGGTGAGTAGGGTGATGCCTTGGGAAGAATCAATGTACTTCTTGTGGGACTTCAATTTATTTCCAAGACAAGGTTGGGCCCTTCCCTGTTCTATGACTTCTTACCCCACCATGTGATCAATCCCTTTCTCAATGATGCCATGAAGTGAAGTCACTGGGGACACCTCCCTCATGAAGCTTACAATTTCTGGATTTTCAGCCTCCCAAACTATGAGATAGATACATTTCTTTTTTTCATGAAGTATCCAGCCTCAGGTAGTCTATTATAGCCACGATGTTAGTTACATTGGTTAAGCTATGCTACATTACATCCACTGCATGATTTATATTTCTTTTCAGTTCTGACCTCTCTTACTTGACTGTGAGCTTCTTCAGAAAAGGGAGTGAAGCAAGTAGACTCCCTGAATATTCCAAGCACTGATATATGCTGCTCTTTCTCTTCAAGTTCGTTCTTTTCCTACACCATTTAATTCTGGAGTAAGACCAGAAAGATGTGTAAATTTCATCTACAACTGATCTTGGTTTAGTTTTAAAAAGATCTCTGAGGTTGGAATGATGGCTCAGGGTTAAAAGCTCATAGTGTTCCTGTAGTGGACCCAAGTTCATTTATCAGGGCTGGTAACTCAGCTCCAGGGAATCTGATACTTCTGGCCTTCACAGGACACACACACACACACACACACACACACACACACACACACACACACACTTCAAAGTTAAAAATAAAAACAGGAAACATCTGAATGAATAACCAGGTGGGTCTCCACCAGCCCCTGAGACTGGAACTCAGACGGTGCTGGCCACCTTCTACCTCACTCCACACCTTTTGAGATTCTCATAAACGCTCAGCTGAGGGATTGTCTCTTAGAACTGTGGCCGATTTTGTCAGCATTTATTGACTTTTTTTTATGAATACGAATGGAAGAAGAAAATGATGAAGTGAAGAACACACTCATAGAACAAGGATGTCCAGCCTTGGCCTGAAGAGTGCCAGCGGCTGCTTAGTGACAACAAGGACCATCTGGCTTGAGAGACACTCCTCCTTTCCCTCTTAGAGGGTTAGAATGCACTTCCAAGGTTTTGAGATCTTTTGTAATGAAAGTCATTTAACTTTTCTGGGCTAGTATTTCCTTCCCTTTTCCATCATGCTTAACCATTGTCAAAAAATATAATATTTGTATTCTCTTTAACTTTACACATGAAACTGCTCTTAAGGGAGATATGTAAACATTTCCAAAAGAAAGGAAGCAGCCCCAAAGACAGCCATGGGGGTCAGTAATGGAGCCCTGGAAGAGAGCAGGTGTGACTTTAGTTTAAGGGTGGGTAGCTGCAGTGGTTTGAATGAGAAACATCCTTCATAGTTTCATATATTTGAACACGTGATTCCCAGATAGCAGTGCTGTTTGAAAACGCTGTAGAACCTTTAGGGGCAGAGTCTTGCTCAAGGAGTACCTCACTGACGAAGGGTTTTGAGAACTTTCTGAGGTGTTTAAGAGCAAACACAACAAGAATCATGGTGTGTGTGTGTGTGTGTGTGTGTGTGTGTGTGTGTGTGTGTGTGTCTGTGATGCATATATGGAGGTCAGAGGACAACGTCACAGCTTGGCCCTCACCTTCCAGGATGTTTGAGATCAGGTTTCTTAGTTGTTTTCCACTGTGTCTGCTAGGCCGGCTGTCCCTTGAGATTGCAGGGATTCTTCTGTTTCTCCTCTCCTCTCCTCATAAGACAGCAGGGGCTTAGAGATGCTCCCACTGCATGTCCAGCTTTCACACGGCCTCTGGGCATTCAAATTCAGGCCCTTGCACTTGCTCTGTGCTCTTACCCACTGAGCCATCTCCTGTGCCCCAAAATTATGGATTTTTGTTGCTGTTGTAATAGCTGACCTGTTTCAGTCAGGGTCTCTGAGAGAAAGAAATGTTATCCTCAAGTTTGGTCATCCCTGCAGGGTTCAATGACAGAGGTTTCACAACAAAATACACAGAACACAGGCAACAGTAGGAACTCCATATGGATAATGAGCTGCCATAAAGCCACAAAAAGTTTTGAAGATCTTTGTCTCTGTAGGCCAGCATGGTGTGGTGGTGGGCGCAGTTACTAGAAACTTCATGAGAAGGACTGTGACACCCCACCTACCTCTTAGGTTCCCCTTCAGCTGAACCCACAGAAGTCAACTTCTAGGACAGAGATCATTGTGGAGAGAGGGGTAGAGACTAGACATGGAGGACAAGCAGAGGTATGTGGCCCACGCCTCCAGGTAGAGGAATCTGGAAATAGACAAAAGCCTGACCATTTCCTATCATGTCCACTCACGATTTATGTGTTGCTTTCTGTGCCAAACATGAATCTATGACGAAAGGAAGCGCCTCGAGAACAATTTCTAGAATCCATGACTTATCGCCACTCAGTATCTGTGACAAATACAGCTACAGAGTGAGAATTTAATCTGATATCAAGCTGTGGGCCAAATAAACACATAGTATGTTTGAGAACCGTAAGGGGTGGAAGCTATACACACAGCAGATCAAGAGGCGCACGTGGAGGAAAGCAGATTTAAGAGAGAACTACCAGAACGTCATTGACCTTAGCCACTATATGAACAATAAGCTACAGAGTGAAAACTGAACTACGGTTAATCACTTGAGTAACAACATAGACTAGATAAACCTGCATCACAGGAACATTGCTGTGAAAAAGCGATATCATTAAATTGCGAAGATGCTTGAAAATAGTAAGATATATTCTTTTAATAAATAGAAAGTTTATGTTAATCAGCTTAAAGCTTCACTTATCCCAATTATTATCCAATAAATCTTTTATTCAAAAAATAATCATTTTTTGATTGCTAGCATGCCCGCAATCCCAGTTGCTGAGGACGATGTATTGCAATTTTGAGGTCAGTTTAGGCAAGTTAGTGATACTCAGTCTCAAAAATGAAATTCATAAAGGGATGGGGATGTAAATCTGTGGCAGACCCCTTGTTCTCCCATGCTGGAAACCCTGGTTTCAATTCCCAGGGCCCCCCACCAATACAATGATTTCTTTCAGGATTAAGTATATACAAAAGACTAATTCATAAATAGTGACTAATGAAAAACATCAGGTACCTTACCGCTCACACAGCTAACACTCCTTTTAGTATTCTTCCAGGGGAAATCTTGTTTTCCCCAATATAATGTTTTTATTATTTATTTGGGAATTCGGTATAATACCCTACAATCACACTCACTTCCCACCCCCCAGGTCCCCCCCACCCTTGCACCCTCCCCTCCTCTTCAACACCCTCCACCGCAATCGTTGCCCTAACTCACCGACTCTCCTTCTTCAAAAACAAAAACCAAAACCCCCACCGAGTCCAATTTGTGTTGCCCATATACTCACCGGAGCACGGTCAAACTGCCAGTGGCCAGTCCCTCCCCAACCCCACCCGGCCGGAAGCCATCAACTGTGAAGAGCTACACTTCAGCATCTTTATCACAGTTTCTAAGGATTCTCTTCAATAGCTTCCAGAGGAAATCTTTAAAATTCAATTCTCCGGGCCTGTGAGACCTGAGTTCAATCCCCAGAACACACAGGTGGAAGGAGAGAAGTATCTCTACAAGTTATCCTTGACCTCTACATGTGGCAACACCACACACCACCACACATCACATCACAATATATACCACATCGATACCCTACATTTGTCAACACACACACACCATACACACATATATATCATATATATACACATGCACAAACACCACACACACATATATACACACACGTATGCACATACAAAAACACACACCATATCACACATACACCCAACACACTATATGCACACACACCTACATAAACACATACACCACACACACTCATTTATGCACACACACCATACATACATACACCATACACACACACACACATCATACACATATACCACAATACACACCACAAATACATACCATACACACTCACATGTGCATGCACATACCACACAAACACACACCACACACACAGAGACACCATACACACACTACACACACAGACACCACAAATATACCACACACACATGTGCACACACACACACACACCACACAAACACATAACACACACACACACACACACACACACATCCTAAATATTTTAAAATTCAAAATTAAAGTTTGCTTTTCTACTTTAACTGATCGTCTCCGTTTGGATGCTCTCTCCAGGTTTTGTCTCTGTTCAGGAACCCGGGCTCCCTGCCCACAAATGTGGTTGAATATTGCAGCTATGGGGATTTTCAGACATGCAGGTAGGATCTTCCATAGCTTGGTTGAAACTAGTACTTTCTCAGAACAACATGGGAAAATCCATGGGTGAATTCTGCCTGAGTCATCTGTTTAAACTATAAAGTGTGTGAGTAATGGGGTCATTGCCCATGCTGACCAAGATTTTTCCCGAAGTCATGTTTATAATGACTTTGTTCCTGACAAAAGAGGGATCCAACCCCCAGAGATCAAGCTGAGTGTGTGAGTGTGTATCTCCTAGGACGTGTGTGTGTGTGTGTGTGTGTGTGTGTGTGTGTGCAGTATATTTGTATACTCAGTGCACGTAATACTGGGCCCACAGGACATTGTCAGGCTAGTGTGTGGTGTGGTCTCGCCATGCCCCCACCCTCCCATGTGTCCCCTTTGCCGCTCCTCTCAGCCTGTTCCTTCCCTAAGCAGGATGCTTTGCATAAGCCACAGCTGAAGAGTGACAGTGAGCTCTTCTGGAATGCAAACATCTTCATTCTCAGACTCTGAACGAGGAAGCCTCCACTGTAAACTGGGCGAAATACAGAATCAAATAGTGATGAGACAGGTGACTGTCGTTCTTTTCTTCACTTTCTTTTTCCAGCTCCTGACTAAAGAGGAGGAAGAGGAGCAACTGTGCCCCCTCCAGGCCCCCATACCTCCCCTCCCTAAGAAAATGCTCTGATTTCTGCCCAGAACCCAGGCCACTGTGTGTCTGCCCACGCGTGGAAACTGAAACTCTAAGAGGAAACACCCTCTCAGGCCACGCACATGCCCAGCAGCTACAAATCGGGGTTCCTGGCGTTATTCTTTCCACCTTCTTTTGGAATATGTACATGAGCTGCATTTTTATCTCTATAATATAAATTCAAGGAATAAAATGTTACCTGTACAGACGTTTAAAACGTGACTCACCATTGGGTCTCGTCTCTTCTGTGTGGTGGTCACCATACACCCTTCCCCACATCCAGCACCCCAAACTCCACCCACTCCGAATCACTTCTGTTTCTCCCCTTCCAGGTTGTTTTCTAGGCTCCTGCCCTCACCCATCCAAGCCAAGTGTGAGCTTTGTTCTCCATGAGGCTTTTTGCTTTGTTTTGTGATCTATTTAGTATGCTATGTTTGTTGGAGGACTGTTAGATTTATACAGCCAAATTGAATGGATAAGTCAATAAATACACATTTTTATAATTCCCCACCAGAGAGGTATGTTTGTTATAGCTGATGAACCTACACGAATGTACCACAATCATCTGAAGTCTACACTTTACAGTACTTTTCCAGTAGGGTCATTACTGATATTATACGTTCTATGATTCTGGGCAAGTCTGCAATGGCATCTAGCTACCACTACAGTATACAGTATCTTATAGAATAGTTTCACTGCCCTAAAAAATAAAATAAAATCTTCTCTCCTCAGCCTGCCTTGCTGCTCATACATGTGATGTTATGATGCCTGTCTTTGCATTACCCAGAATGTCATATATGAGAAACCTACTGTGTGCACCTTCTCCAACTGGCTTTTTTCTCTTGTTTGTGTTTTGGTCTCCTCCTATTTTTCCATGACTCATTTCTTTTTAGTGCTCTGTAATATCCCATTGAGTGGATATACATAATTAATTTATCCAGTTTCCTGAAGAGCAGATCTGTTGCTCAGGAAGCTTTAGAACCCTCAGAGCACTCCCAGAAGTGTTTTCTCTTTTCAGCTTCCCATCTCTTCCCACAGGCTTGCATCGTGACACCAACACATCACTAATTCTTAAGATGTGAGCTCCTAAGGGGAGGTGGTGGGAGGGGGGAGAATAGGGGAACCTGTGGCTGATATGTAGAACTGAATGGTATTGTTAAATAAAATTTAAAAAAAAAAAAAAAGATGTGAGCTCCTTCTCTTGTGCTCCTGATTGCATTCCAGAAAGCATCTAAAATAATTGCTAAATTAATTAGAACCAAATAAATCTTACTTTCATCCAAGAGACCAGTATGCTTAAAGATCAAGAAAACTATGGACTGAAAGGCAGTTGACATTTATTTTTGCTGTGTTCTACATAATGGATCATTGTCCTAAGTGCTTTTATTATATTTAGTGCCTGAGCAACTCAGTGAAGCAGCCAGTGAAGGATGTTTTCCTTTTTCTTTTTCTTCTCTCTCTCTCTCTCTCTCTCTCTCTCTCTCTCTCTCTCTCTCTCTCTCTCTCTCTCTCTCTCTTTTGCCAATGGGGAAACAGGGTCCTTGAGAAATAAGTAATTTGTCCAACGAACCATATGCTAAGAAATTGTGGGCCCAAACAGAAACTTGGGTTCTCTGTAGAGCCTAGGTTTTCTCTGCCACTAAGCATCAGTCAATAAGAGGGAAGTATTTAAATTTGGCTGCTCACAGAGAGAGGGAAGTCTCTCTGGTTTCAACTCAAAGGTCAGTTATGACCCACACTGGCTCTTTTGAAAGAGTCTGGTGAAAACATTTCATCATTTATCTTTGCCCCTGCTCTGAGGTTTCTCTTTGCTTTCTAACTTCTCCAAGGACAGAGAGAGGTCTTTCACCTTAGTGGTTGACTTTCCAAGTGGGACATAGTAATTCCACTGTGGAAGTGTCCCAAGACAATCATTTGTCTAATCTTTTTTTCCTCCAAGAACAGCACATCTTTTTGTTTCATTCAACAAATATTTGTACTGTGGACTTTCGGTGTGTAGTTTTGGTAGAACTATCGGGTACAACGCACAACAGCCGCCTATGAGGATACTATAGTGCGGGGTCTCTTTTGAGCAGCAGGGAAGTTGAGTTTAATGAAATGCAAAATCTTTCTGGGTCTGGTTACTCATGGGCTTGAAAGGCACAGTGTTTATGATCGCTTGCAGTTGTGTGGACTGACTGGGCTCAGTTCTTGTCTCAGATACCAACTGAGGCTGCAGCCTCCTGAGGGCACGCAGGCCTGTTCACGTGGCTGGCATGTGATGCTGGCTGAACACCAAGGACTCTGTAGGATCATGTCACGTAGCCACCTCAAAGGACTTTGGCTTCTGGTAGGATGGGGGCTTGATTCAGTGAGCAAAGAGATCATCATCACAGCTTGGGATCTTGTCCTCAATTTCAAATAACTCCAACTGCCACCTTGTTGGGCGGGGCTTATGGCATGAAGAAAGGTCCCTGCTCATCAGGATGTCTCATGCACCTTGTTCAACACACTCCAGCCACAGGGCTCAGTCTTGCTCTTCAAATGTTCCTTCAGGTGCTAATTCCTCTGCCTGGAGCTCTTGTCCTCCTCCCTCCCCCTCCTCCCTCCTCCCTCCTTTCTCACCACTGTAGCATAACTCAGGCTCCTTTTTAGAGAGTTAAGGCCTTATTATTAAATGTACCAAAACTTTTAAACTCTCCATCTGTTGTCTTATTTTTTTTCTTAAGAATTATAATAAATTAAAACTTGTAGGAAATTACATATATCTTATATGGGGTCCTGTGTACTAGTGAGTCAGCATGTCCCAGTGATAATCTGTGATAATTGTAATTCAAAATCAAACCCAGAACTTTGACATCAGTACCAAACTGTTCAGGGGTTTCTCCAATTTCTTTAAAAAATAAAAAATAAAAATAAAAAAGGCTACGTACATATGCATGTCTCTATAAAGATTTTATTTTATCTTAAAAACTTTCTCTTTCATCCTGGGGAGTGGGTAAGACTGAGTTGAAGGTCTGACAATAACAGTAGCTCTTCTCTCTCTCTCTCTCTCTCTCTCTCTCTCTCTCTCTCTCTCTCTCTCTCTGTGTGTGTGTGTGTGTCTACCTGTCTGTCTGTCTCTGTTTCTCTCAGTGTGTGTGTGTGTGTGTGTGTGTGTGTATCTATCTGTCTGTCTCTGTTTCTCTCAGTGTGTATGTGTGTGTATCTATCTGTCTGTCTCTGTTTCTCTCAGTGTGTATGTGTGTGTATCTATCTGTCTGTCTCTGTTTCTCTCAGTGTGTATGTGTGTATGTGTGTGTGTGTGTGTGTGTATCTATCTGTCTGTCTGTCTCTGTTTCTCTCAGTGTGTGTGTGTATCTATCTGTCTGTATGTCTCTGTTTCTCTCAGTGTGTATGTGTGTGTGTATCTATCTGTCTGTCTGTCTCTGTTTCTCTCAGTGTGTGTATGTGTGTGTGTGTGTGTGTGTGTGTGTGTGTGTGTGTGTGTGTGTGTAATTACATGGCTTCAGGTAAGAATCCTGTTGCTATGTCTTGTGTTAAAGAAGACTTGTTAGTCTCACTTGGGCAACACAGTAGATCTGGCCCTGGTGGTGTGAGTGCAGGTGAGCTGGACCCACAGGTGTGAGAGCAGGAGATCTGGCCCGGCTCCTTGCTGTCTGCTGCATTGGGTGAGCTATCTGAGGCAGCGCTGGAGAGCCACTCAGGTGGTGATAAGGAGGGAAAGCTACCACCCACGCCCAGAACCAGGGCTATGAGTGGCCCACTACAACATCCACCTCATCTACGAACTGCTAGAACATGTGAAGGGGCCAGATCTCCAGATTCAAAGCTGCAGGATCTCCATGACACAAGGCAACAACAGGATATCCAAGAGGAGTCCCACTGAGGGCCAGTATTGAGGGTGCAGCAGAAGCCAGAGGCCTCAAACCAGACCAATGACTCATTGCAATGAACACTCACAGGTAAAGATGTATGGACTAAGGGTGTACTGTGGGACTCACTGGGCCATACTACAGCTTCCATGCTGAGATTTTTTTAAATTTGTTTTTGTTTATTTGTTTGTTTTTACTTTTAACTTCTTGGGGGAGCTTTCAAGGGCAGAGGACAGAAGTGAGGGGACAGGGATATGAGTGGGATCAGGATGCATGATGGGAAATCCACAAAGGATCAATAACAAGTTTAAAAAAAAGATTTGTTAGATCTTAATCTCTGGAAATACTGACACAAGGGTGGTACAAACTGGACCAGAATTTGGTACTTACTGCACCCCTACTGTACCCCCGGGGGGCTGCCAACATCAGGAGCACAGTGCTGTAAAGTGATTCTCTCTTCCAAAGATCTGCAAACAGGGAGCACCAGGGTTCTGAACTGAGTAAGCAAAAGTGGACTTTCAGAAAAGGACCTGTTATTGGGATCTGAGGACAAATGGCTGCTTTGTATGCCAGGGCAGGTTGAAGCATGGATTGGCTTAAATTCAGAGGCTGATGCTGGTGAATCCAATAGAGGGCTGTCATTGTTCAGAGTTGGGTGTCATGGGGTAGCTTTTGAGATGGAGCAAGGGAAATGGAGAAGGTCAGGCTAGAAAGGGAACGAACTCAACAGAGGATACACATTGGAACCGCCTGTATTTAGTGGGTGTCCAGAGGCCCGTGTTAGTTAGAGTTCTCTAGAGGAGTAGAACCTATAAAATGAATCTATACAGAGAGAGCAATTGATATGTATAGAAGGGGATTTATTTGAGTGGCTACAGGCTAATCCAACAATGGCCATCTCCCAACGGAAAGTCTGAGAGCCCAGCAGTTGTTCAGTCAATGAGGAAGGATGTCACAACTGGTCTTTGGTGTGCTCTCGGACCCTGAAGAGGTAGGCTCTAACACCAGAGAGCAAAAGCTTCTTCCATCCTTGTCCTTGCTGTGAGGTGTAGGTGCCGTAAGGTAGAGCCCAGACTTAAGGCTCTTCTACCTCAAATGATCCAGTCAACTGAAAATCCCCCACAAGTGTGCCTAGTGAATTGAGTTTTCAGTTAATTCCAGATGTAGTTGACAACCAAGAGCAGCTTTCATAGGGCCACACCTCAAATACCTGTGTCCATGTAAACAAGTTGTTTTCTGCCAAAGGAGTCTTTCAGTTCCATCAGTCACAGCAACTTCTCAGCCAGTCTTTGCCTCTCCTCCATCGTACTCAACTAGTCTTTGGGATATATATATACTAAGACTAGTTGGGCACCATGATATATACATCCATCCATACATCCATACATCCAAGTTTCCCTCTTAATACTTATTTTGTTTATATTGTAAGTTTAGGATTGTTATGTGCCCATTCCTATTTGGTTTAATAATTTTTAAAAAATCCTATTTCTCATTCAAGAATGTTGTGAGGTCTCCAAGTATTTGCACTTCCTAGGTTTCCTTTATTGACTTCCAGTTGTATTTCATTGTGGTCAGAAAAGATAACTGTAGTGGATACTTGTTCTAACTACCTATGACCTTGAAGTACCAGCCCTGGGGCATGGCCTCGGGGCTACTCTTAAGACCCGAGACACACATAGGCCACTCTCTTCTCTCCCTCATGGCTTGGATGGGGGGGACTGACTCAGGGAGAGGTGGGAACAGCTGAGAGGCATAGGACCTCAGCCTTCCAGAACCCTACAATTATTCACCTATTCTGTTTAGTGAGTTGTCTTTTCCAATTTATCTCCTAATAAATTCCTTATAACTAGTAAGTAGACTCCCTTGGATTTCTCGTTATAGATGACTATTGTTTCATTAAAGTTGATTGACATTCATTTTACCACATAATAAATAAATACTCAGGAAAATGTTCCATGTGCTGATGAGAAGTTTATTCTGCAGCTGTGTGATGAACAGCTCTGTAGAACTCTTCAGTTTCTTCTGGTCTGTGGTGTAGCTAACACCAAGGTTTCTTTGCCATTTTTCTTTTTGGTTTGGTATGATGGCCACTAAAATAGGGTGTTGAAGTCTCTCATTATTATTTATTAGCGCTCCTCTCTCTTGATATACTTAATACTCTTTGCTCTATATGCTGCATTAGGGGAAGGTAATTTGAAGTTGTCATATCTCATTGCTGAAGCCCTGGAGTGTTACACAGTGATCCTCCTTGTCCCTTGCAGCTCTGTCTTTAAGTCTCTTTTGTGTTAATGTAACCAGCCCTGATTGCTTCTGGAGCTTTTTGTGTAGACTCTCTTTGCCCACCCGTTCACCTTCAGTCTCTGTTTCCTTACACATGAGTTTCTTACAGGGAACAATTTCCCTCCGGTGAACTGGTTTGTATCTTTTACTTGTGGTAATTTAGTCCATTTACATTCAGGTTAGTAATGACATAAAAAATTACTCCTGTCATTTTGTTGGTTTCAAATGTTTAAATTTTTGCTCTTTCCCTCTTCCTGCTCTCCCTCTCTCATTGAGACAGAATGTCATTATGCAGCCCAGGGTGTCAGGAGTTCATGATCCTCCTGCCTCAACCTCAGGAGTGCTGGAGTTTCAGACTTGTGCCACCTTACCTGGTTTGAGTAGTTTCCAGGCATATTGTCTCAGGTGTATTTTTGTAAGGCCTATCTGGAGGTGATAGATTCTGTCTTGGCTTATGTCGTTATTTTTATCCCATATCCTCTTGGCCTGCAAAAATTGGGCTAAGAAATCTTATGCTAATCTAATACCTGTGCGAGGGGGCGGGGCTTGGCCCTTGGGTGGGGCTGCAGAGTCTTGCTTGCACCTCCTTCTGTATCCATCTGACACTTCTGACAGCTGGACCAATGAACTGTGGGCTGGATCTCTCTTTGCCAGGTCTACTTAGGAACCCACTGTGCTCCAGGGTGTGTATCCAAGAGAAGTTTCAGCCATGGTTTTACTGGGCAGGGTTTTCTATGTCTGCCCCCTTTGCTTTCCTTCATCGTTAGGTACCGTGAAATGCAAGCATGCACTCCTTAGGAGTGGGCTGAGCAGAACAGCCATGGCCTTGATCCTATCGACTCACATCCCTCCTCTTCTCCCTGTCCCTCCCTTCATCTCCCTCAGGGTGGACACTTCCAGGAGATGGATGTGCTTTTCTTAGAAGCCCACTCTACTCAGAATTCACTATGTTATACATTGATATATAAGACTGTATGGATTTCAGCATTCGCTAAAGTTAAAGAAAATTCATTAGGGTAAAGGGCACTCTGCTCATGCTCCTCTGAAGAGGAAGTTCCTGAAGCTGGAAGTTCCACCACTTATTGCTCTTTGTCTTGTTTTGTCAACCTTCACCAAGTATCAGTTTATCTTGGTCTGGGAGTCCCAAGCTGCTGGTGACTACCACCACTTATTATTCTTCATGGCCTATTTGGAAAACTCTTTGGTTGGTCCTTCCTGAGCTAACCTGCCTAACCAAACAATGCAAGCTCCCCTTCTGGAGCCACCACAGCACAGACTCAGGAAGGTTTCTCAACTGGGCTGCAAACCTGTCCCTCTTGACCTTGGAGAAGTCGCTGGTGTCCCCAGCTATGGGGTCTAGGGGACTCTCCTCCTCACCCTCTTCCCTGATGTGGAGTTTCAGCTAGAGAACAAAGAACACATGTGTTGGCATGCTTCTCCTGCTCTTCGGGCCCTATCCTAGGTCTCTGTGTCATTCGGGTTCCTGGTTCTCCCGTACTGTCTCCCTCATTGACGGACACCACTCACCTCAGGATGTAGCTATCTATTTGCTACTCTGCTTCTCTGGGGAAGTGAGGCAAGTTCTAGGTACCACTCAGATATCTGGCCTGCTCCCCAATTAGTTTTGTAAAAAATTACATACATTCCAATTTGTGACTGCAATGAAAACTTAAAATTTTTGTTTCCTTTTAAAGGAGTCAGTTATGTCAAGGTGAACAGATTTACTTCCTCAGTTTGAGTTAGGGTCTTACTATATCCCAGACTTGAAACTTACTCTGCTGCCTGGGTGGCCTCAAACTCATGATCCTCATGCCTCAGCTTCTGGAGTGCTCAACTATTGTTAGCATTAAAGCTCTACAATTCTTTTTTTTTTTTTCTTTTTTCTTTTTTTTTTGGATTTTCGAGACAGGGTTTCTCTGTGTAGCTTTGCGTCTTTCCTGGAACTCACTTGATAGCCCAGGCTGGCCTCAAACTCATAGAGATCCGCCTGGCTCTGCCTCCCGAGTGCTGGGATTAAAGGCGTGTGCCACCACAACCTGGCATAAGCTCTACAATTCTTAATATTAAAGGTTAGGGTTCAACAGCATCATTTTATGTATCTCTTAACTAAATTTCAAGAACTGACATCGATATATTGAAGCATTATTAAAAAAACACTTGTTCTGTTGTTAATATTTAAGTTTTGATCAGTGACCCAGAGAATCACAAGTGTCATAGAAAAGATGCCTTCTATTTAACAGGAGTTACTAAGCAAGTCAGCTATTTCAACTTGCACTTTTTTATTATTGAAATTGTAAGGGTTTTTTTTGTCATGCATTTCTCAGTGGGAATGAGCTGATCATATCGTTTACTCATAGTTTTTTTTTCTTTTTATGAGCACTTTATATAATAAAGGTACCAATCACTTATAATCACTTATAATAAATATGGCCCTGGAGCTTGTGATTTGCACTCATGTTTACCCTGTGTTAGAGTTAAGATTTTTGTGATGTTTTCTTGCTTTCCTGTTTATGTCATGATGGATTGAAAATCATGGCACATTTGAAACATCTTCAGTCAGGAGGATCAGCTTTGGAAGAGACTGAACAGTGTTATCAAAGAGGAATTCGAGTTACAAAATTGTAGGAATTATTGGAGAGCTCTTTCTTAGAGCGATGAAAGAAAGTTAAGTCACTCGTGAACGATCCCTACTTCACAACTGTACCTCCCTCCACTCCCCACAGTTGCCCGCTGCTCTGTGGGCTGGGTTTGAGAGCCACCAGTAATGGCAATATGAACACCAGCAGACCACGTCCAGGAAACAGCTAACAGGTGCTTTTGTGAAGCTCCATGTGAAAAGACATCCTGAACGGAAATTACTTAAATTACTTAACCATCTCACAAAAGTAGACAGGTTCTTAAAATCCACTTTTTTTGAAAGCTGAAATATTTACAGCCTTCTATTTGGAAGAATATATAAATTCATAACATGACAGACAAGATGACTCCAATGATATGAAAATTTAGTTTTTATAGGCACTTTGTGGCATATTTCAGAACTTTTTACAACCTTTATAATCTTTATAATAATATAACAAAGTAGGGTTGACATTAAAAATTGAAACAAAATTACATATTTTATTTAAAAAATCTTTAAGTTCTCTTACGGATCACATAATGCAATCAAAAACACTGCCCCCATTCAATGACATTTTTTTTCAATTTCAGGTCATTTAAATACAAAGTTTCTAGAGACTGTCATCTTGATGAAGTTACCTTTAACAGTATTCACCTTTTTAACTTTGGTTAAGTGCCATATTAAAACACCAATATTAAAACAGTCACAGTTCACGAGCGCTTTGCTCCAACCTGGACCATTGAGAAGTAGATGCCTTTCTGTGCCAGCAGCTGCTGGTGGGTGCCATGCTCCTTGACCTTGCCGTTCTGAATCACCACGATCAAGTCTGCGTTCTGGATGGTGGACAGGCGATGAGCGATCACAATGCAGGTGCGGCCCTCCCTGGCTTTGTCCAGGGCTTCCTGGACAACCTGTTTCACAATCACATGGGGGATTATGATGAAAACAGTCCTCTTCCTACAGTCCCCTCCCTGACAAGCCCCAGGATTTGTACAGTCTGTCCTTCAACAGTGGCCTTGGTGGTGAAATGAAGCAGAGATTAGAAACCAAGGTATCAGTCACACCAGAAGAGAAGTCAACACCAGTTTGGATGAGTTCTGAGACAGACGATGTCTAATGGAGACAGGAGATGTCTAATGCAAGGTAAGTGCAGTCTATGGAGTCCACCCTTTAAAAACACTCTCGGGCCTTGCCACACAACATCCCTAAAGCATCCTCTAGCCAGCTTCAGAGCATCAAGAAGCTGGAGCACACGCCAAAGCCATCACAGCAGCACAACAACCCCTGACCATCTGCCTGTCACACAGCCAAACTCTTAACCTTTCTCAGGCTGGAAGGCACCAGCAGCATGTGTCTTAGGGCACGGCCGGACTTCAGCCCAGTCTCCCTTCAGCTCTTCACGGGCTGCTGCAGAGACGCTGCCTGCAGGAGCAGACTGCTGCAGCATGCAGCTTGTAGGCAGACATCACGGAACACAGAGGGCCCGAGATTAATTTGCCCCTCATCACTTCAGGTCTCCTAAGGCCCATGTAGGCATTTCAGCTGCGCTGGGAGCCGACACCAGCAGCAGTCAGCTGTCTGGCTCAGCGTTCTCCCCCGCGGCAGAGAGCGAAGTCAACTTAAACCCTTACCTTTTCGCTCTCGGTATCCAGAGCTGAGGTGGCTTCATCCAGAAGCAAAATGTGAGGCTGTCTGATGAGGGCGCGCGCTATGGCGATGCGCTGCTTCTGCCCACCCGACAGCTGAGTGCCTTTGTCTCCTACTCTGGTGTTGTATTTCTGGGGACAGAATTTGGTTGTTATGAAAACAGAGCTGATGACAAGGTGCAAAAACAGTGTGACCACAGTAAAAAGAATAATTAGATAAATTTAGTTTCCGAGGCTAAAAATAGGTTCACAGAAAGCTAAACAAACCAGGAAAAAGCTCTGATTGGTAGGCTTTATCTCTCTTTTTGAAAGCAGATATTTGGGCCCCCAAATTGTAGCTTTAGTGTAAACAAGCCCAACTCTCTCAGCGCAAGGATATGGCAATCCATTATCTCCCATCTCCTGGTTTCATTGTATTTGTAACAAAGATTGGCAGGAGAAAGGAAATGATTTGAACAGCTGCTCACAATAACAGGAACATCTTGTCACCAGCAGGTGACACTCTCCGCATGACTTTAAACTGAGCAAAGAAATCCTTAGACTATTAGCTTTTGGGTGTGTTTCTATTAAATTATCTCCAACGTTTAAGTGATTTTGATTTAAGTGATCTTGATTCCACTAAGCTGAAAACAGCGCCTTCTTTATCCGATTCCATTCCCCTATCAACTTCAACAGCAGCAAACTGTCACAAATTACTATATACGATAACAAAGACATAGGCTAAAAGATTGTGTATTATCAGAAAGCAGGAGAGGATGTGATAGCACGTGTGACCAGAAAACATACAGCCTTATTTATCTGTAGGCCTTTTAGTCGCACACAGCTCTGATTCTCGTGAATTTGACTATAAAATCCATGCTCTACATAAGGGGGCCACTTGTCTTATTGTTTGGCAACTCCAGTCCTATGGTGGGCAGAACAAGGTCAGCATTTGTAGAGAAGGGCTCTGGCGAAGACAGAAGGGTATTTGGAACAGGTGCCACCCCTGAGCTATGACTGCCCCAGAGTCCAGGCGCTCTGATGTGTCCTGGCCTGGGTGGGTGCAGGGCTTCCAGACTGCATTGACTCAGCAGATCCTTGGAGAGCAGAGAAGATGGTGCTGTTACCTCTGTAGGAAGCAGGATACACACTGTGGCAGAGTAGCTAAGTCTAAAGCTACACTCAGAAGGAGATGCTTGGAGAATGGGGCTCAATGACGGAGTGGCAGATGGGGAGTCCAGAAAGGCAGGTCCCTGTGGGAGAGCACTGTCACTGAGACCCTGCCTTCTACTCTGACCCCTTATGACCTGGGCTTTAAATAACAAATGCCTGGATCTGACTGCCAGATTTTTGTTCTTTTTTCTCTTTTTTCCATTCGGAAGAGATAATATATGGACTGAAAAATCTGCATTGTCCAAAAAGCTTGGACAAGCAGTGAATCTTATTAGCAAAGTGGTCTGTAGGCTTGTACTTTGAGTGTTTCAGTCTCAAGAGTCAATCACCCATGGCTGGACCACACTGGGGAGGAGAAGGGGACAGACCTCTTTCTAGGCCATGTGTTCGGCAGGAGCAGTTATCCCTGGAGGAGCCACATGAAAAGATGCAACGTGGGAAGAGTTAGGGTCACTTAATCTTGCCCTCCTTGCCCATGAGGCTTCCACCTTCCTGCCTGGCTTAAGGCTATTAAATCTTATTTTATAGAGGGTATTTCCTATAATAAGTAACTTAATTAATGATAATGGGAGGAGTGTATTATTTGGGTAAACCCTGGAGCTGGAGAGATGGCTAGGTAGTTAAAAGTACTGGCTGCAGAACCTGGAAACAACCTAGATACCCCCCAACTGAAGAATGGATAAAGAAAATGTGGTACATATACACAATGGAGTACTACTCAGCAGAGAAAAACAATGACATCATGAAATTTGCAGACAATTGGATAGAACAAGAAAATATGATCCTAAGTGAAGTAACCCAGACTCAGAAGGACAAACATGGTATATACTCACTCATAAGTCGATACTAGATATAAAGCAAAGGATAACCAGACTACAATCCACAGTTCCAGAGAAGCTAGCTAACAAGAAGGACCCTAAGAGGGATGCATGGACCGCCCTGGGAAGGGGAAATAGATGAGATCTCCATGAGTAAACTGGGGATGAGGGGTGGGCAATGGAGGGTAGGGGATAGTGGATGGGATGATTGAGCTGAAACAGGGAGGGAGGGAGAAAGCAATGAATGAAAGAGGGAGATATCAGGGGGATAGAGAGAAACTGGGTGCTAGGGAAGTTCCCAGGAATCCCCAGGGATGACCCCAACTTGGACTACTAGAAATAGTGGAGAGGGTGCATGAACTGAGCTGGCTTGCCCCAGAGATCAGATCAGTGACTACCCTAACTGTCATCACAGAGCTTTTCTCCAATGACTGATGGAAGCAGATGCAGAGATCCATGACCAGGCACCAGGCAGAGCTCCAGGAGTCCAGTTGGAGAGAAAGAAGAGGGATTCTATGAGTAAGTGCATCAGGATCATAATGGGGAAACCTGCAGAGATGACCAAACCAAACTAGTGGGAACGCATGAAAGTTGATGGCTGTGGAGCCTGCAGGGGACTAGGCTCAGCCATCTGCATGGCAAGACAGTTGTTTAGCTTGTCTGCTTGTGGGGCCCCCTGGCGGTGGGATTAGACTCCATCCCTAGTGCATGAGGGGGCTTTGTGGAGCCCACTGCGTATGATGGGACACCTCCTGCATTCTTGAGGCAGGGGAAGAGGTATGGACTTGCCTCTACTGGATGTGCCTCCCCATGGGAGGTCTTGCCTTCCTGTGGGGGGAGAGGGGGGTGGCTTGGGAGAGGGAGGCTGGGGGGCAGGAGGAGGGAAGAGGAGGATCTTTGATTGGTGTGTAAAGTGAATGGAAAAATTTTCTTAATAAAAAATAAAAGTACTGGCTGCTCTTCCAGAGGACCCAGGTCAATTTCCACACATATATGGCAACTCAAAATTGTCTGTAACTCCAGTTCCATGGTATCTGATGTCCTCTTCTGGCCTCTGTGGACACCAGGTCTGAATGTGGTGTACAGGCACACATGCAGGTAAAACACCCATACACATAAAATAAAAACAATAAAAATAAAATAACTAAAAGGACCTAAGATAGAGTCAGTGCTCCAATTTATCTAACTTACTGGAGGAAGTGAGAGGTAGTCCACAGGACATCAGGGAACAACTTAATAATCAACTTCATAAGTATAGCCTGGGGCCCGTGAAACTCACAGTGGTCAGAAACTGTACAATACTATGGTCTTCTCAATGACTCAGCCTGAATTAGAGAGCTGTCTTTCTGGCCTGGGTCCAGCTGTTGGCCTGGCCCAACTCCAGAATGAAGCTTGAAGCTTACAGAGGAGCTGCAGAGTGATGGATGGGCTAGAAACGGAGAATGGGGAGAGGCAGCGATGAGTGCTTTTTTGGCAGAATCAGAAGACACAGATATGGCTGCCTGGCCCTTCACTCAGTCTTGGAGAATGGGGACCATCCCCCCAGAGGAGTGTGCCTCCGGTCTCTAAGCTGTGGTCTGCACCAGGCCTCCTCCTCCTGGACAGCTCCTGAATGGATGTAACCCTTTGCTCTTTCCTCACAAAGACTCCTGTGATCAGGTAAACTTAGCATCTGACAGGCAAGGGAAATTGTGGCCAGATCTCTGTATACATGTGGAGTATGTTTTGACTGCCAAGTTTTCTCTGATAATCTTAGTTTGGAGAGAGACGTACATCGGGTAGCGACTCGATGAACTGGTGGATGTTGGCCTCCTTGGCCGCCTTCACGATCTCATCCTGGGACACGACCCGGCTGTTGTCTCCATAGGCGATGTTCTCTGCGATGCTACAGTCAAACAGGATAGGCTCTTGGGACACAATGCCTAGGTGGGCTCGGAGCCACTGGACATTGAGTTGCTTTATTTCTTTGCCATCTAGAAACTGGGAGCAAGGGTTCACAGATCAACTTCAGGACCAGCACAATTCAGATTTAGCAAAATCAGCACCATTATTTCACACTTTAAGACTGTGGGTTGCCATGAGATGAAAGGAGGTTTGCTTGTGTTACTTTGGATTTTTAAGATTTGCTCAGGGACACCATAAGTGTGCACTTTGGGGAAATACCCCGTTTCTAATGTCTTAACCCTGGTTTTTAACTTACGCAGTAATAAACAAAAAATAACCCTCCTAAAAATACCCATGTCCCACCCAATCCCTTGAAAATGTGAGTGTATTTTGTCAAAGAGGCATTAAAGTAGCCCATGGAATTAAAGCTATTAATTGGATAACTCTCAAATACAATGATTGTCTCCGTTATCTTGGTTCAAACAATGTATTCCTGAGGTTCTTAACTGTGGAAGAGGAGGACAAGAGCAGGCTACCTGCTAGTTACTGCTAGCTTTGAAGATGGAGAAAGGGGCCATGACCTAGAAAAAGCAGAGCGGCTTGTCTCTTAGAGTCCCAAGAAGGAATGCTGTACTACCGTCACTTGGATTGTAGTCCAGTGAGGTCCATTCTAAGGGCTCAAGGACTTACAGCACTCTCTCTCTCTCTCTCTCTCTCTCTCTCTCTCTCTCTCTCTCTCTCTCGTATGTGATGTGTGTGTGGTAGTAGGGGATGGACAAATGTATAGAAGGATTCATGCTATATTTAATACAGAGCCAAGAGTTGGAAGGGAAAGGCCACCTTCTCCCTAGATCAGCAGTCCCATAACTTGTGGGTCACAACGCCGGAGAACGACCCTTTCACAGGGGCCACCGAAGACCATCAGAAAACAGACACCTACATTATGGTTCATAACAGTAGCAAAATTACAGTTATGAAGTAGCAATGAAAATAATGTGGTCGGGGGTCAGCACCACACAAGGAACTGTGTATTAAAGGGTCTCAGCAGTGGGAAGGTTGAGAAGCACTGCTCTAAATGATTGTGCAAGAGCTGGGGAGGCCCCTGCAGAGGTTTGCTGATTAAACCCTTTTCTGATACAGATGTCAACTAAATAGATCTCCTTTGCAAAATAAGTCTTGCCATTGAAGTGAGGGAGCTGTTAACGGCTTCTGAAGAAGATCCTAGTACCTTAGTTTTGGATAGTCAAGCAACAGTGATAAGTGTGTACTGATTCATATAGGTTCTCTGTATACCTTGTGACTGGCTGAGGCCTCGGTGAGCTCTGGCCAGAACTAGGGTAGATCTTTGTCACAGGAATGCATTTCTGCTTGTGAGACTGGCAGTTATAAGGAGAGAAGGCATACCATGACCTTGCTGGTACCAAGCCCAGTTGCCATAACTACTCTGCACATCTACTCTCTTGGCTTTCTAAACATCTTAATAAGTCGAAGTGGAAAACAGAGGATGGAGAGAAGCAGTAAAATGTACATGACTGGCATGGCAGTGCTAGTCTACTTCCCTAACACTGAGGCAGTTGAGGCAGAAGACTGAAGGATCAAGCCATCCTCAGCTAACATGACAAGTTCTAGGTCAGTTGGGAGTATGTAGCAAAACTCTACCTCTAAACAAACACACAGCAAGAAATTCATATAAGAATATAGCTGAACAGGGGGAAGATTGTATTTTACAAATGGAAAATTGAAGAAATGAGCCTTAAAGAAATCTATTCCATGTCTCTATCCCTGGAAGCAAACACATATTATCTCACAGAACCACAGGCAAGTCTGGATGATTCCAGTAAGTGTTAGGGAATCTGTACACTTCATCAACTACAATAACACTCTTGGCCCTAATTATAACTGTAAAACACACCAAGTTTGGAATCTATTTAAAATCAATATTAGCCAAAGAACCCTTCCTCTAAGAACATGTTTGGAAGCCCAGAATATAAAACAGACTCGAACACAGTGTCTGTGGTAGAGGCATACCAGTGGTCTGACGGGGGACCTAGGAATTTGGGAACTTTCTGGAAATTGCTCACAAGATTTGAGCCCAAGTGAAGGCCTACCTAGGAAAGCAAAACTGAGTATGATATGATGTAAGGCTAATCAAAATGATCAGCTCTTTCTACTATAGACTGTCACGTCCACTGTTCACTAGTGCAGTAATCGAGTGCTGTATTTATTATATATCACTGCATGTGTATGTACTCTGAAATAAAGTGAAAATATCAAGCACTGAAAACATCTTCAGTTCTGTGATAAGCACAATGCACACACTCTCTCATTTATCTTCACAACAACTCTTAGGAGGTCATTGTGGCCTGTATCTAAAGGAGACAAAAGACCCCAGCTGTGGTACGTGGGGACAGACTGGAAAGGGGAGAAAGGCCAGGCCAGGAGCAGAGTCAAGTTAATAAAAGCGAGGTGTAGGACTTTCAAGTCCATGTGGATTGTGGGACTAGAACAGCATTCTGGTTGGGAAAGAGGCCAGGTTTCAGTCAGGAAGCCCTTCCTTGGAAGTCGGCTGCTGAGCGAGGAAGAGTCCACAATCTAAGGTTCTGGTATTCAGATTTTTTTAATTTAAAATATTCACCTTTTCTATTAGAATGTATTAATCTACAATTAATTAATTAATCTACCATTCTCCTTCCTCTTCCAAAGTAGTCTATCTTCTACCTTGATGTTATTTTTAATATTAAACCCAACTTCCACGTACAAGAGCAAACCCAGTTTATATAACTTAACTCTCTTCACCGTACCCTTTTCCTGTAAATTTCATTCTTTATACCTGAGTAATATCCCACTGTATAGAAAAGCCACATTGTTCTTCAGCAGTTCACCGCTGATGGGCGCCCAGGCTGCCGTCGTAACTCGGCTCTTGTGAGCAGAACTTCAGTGAGCATGCACGCTGGGGCTAGGGATGAAGCTCGGGTCCTGGAGTGCCCGCTTAACCAGCATGGAGCACTGGGATCCATCTCCAGCACCCCCGGAAACCCGTGTCATGGCACAGGCCTGTATTCTCAGCACTCTTTAGGTGGAGGCAGAGAGATCGTGTTTTCGAGGTTATCCTCAGAGCCAGTGTGGCACACACGAGACCCCGTCTCAAAAGTCTTAAGGGGGACTGGAGAGAAGACTTAGCAATTCAGAGCTCTTGCTGCTTAGTCATAAAGACTAGAGTTTAGATTCCAGCATCCATAGGCCTGGAGTTCCACAAACTCCTTTAACTCCAACTTTGAGGGATCTGATGCCCTCTTCTGGCCTCTGTGTGTGCACAAGCATCCATAATCCCCCTCCCATATTTGCATATACTCACACAGATGCACACACATACACATAGATAACTAATAAACTCTAAAAGAAAAAGCCAAAGTTATGGAGGTATATTTAGATATTCACTTTGGTGCCCAACTTTAAACTCTAAGATATGTTTTCTTTAAAAAAACCACCCCTACATGCCTAGAGACATGGCTCAGCAGTTGACAGCACGTGCTACCCTTGCAGTGGACAGCAGCCTCAGTGCCCAGTACACACATCAGGTGGCCCAGACCATGTAACTTCAGCTCCAGGAGAGCCAATGCCCTGTTCTGAACTCACACACGCACACAATCCCACTGTGACGGCGATTCTTGGTTGTCAACTTGACCACATTTGGAATTAATTAAAATCTACTCGGTGTATACCTGTGAGGGATTTTTCTCAATTAAATCATTTGAAGTGGAAAGACCCACTTTTAATCCAGATCTTTTGAGATGGGAAGATCTACCTTTAATTTGGGCCACACCTTCTGGTGGCAGCCTACTTCAACAACATGGAAGAAAGAAATTTTTGCTCTTTGCCTGCTTGAAATCTCACTCATGAGCAAGATCATTCCTTTAGTGGCAGTAGAGTCTACTTTAGGATTCTGACATATACTGAAGACAAGTTGAGACATCCAGCCTCGTTGACTGAACAAATATTGGATTCGCAGAGTTTCTGTTGTGAAACAACCATTGCTGGACCAGCTGGACTACAGCCTGTAAACCATTCTAATAAATCTCCTTTATATGTATGAATTTATGAATAATAAAAGCTTATTGAGGACATTACTCAGAGTTCTGGTTTCTGACACTATCTCTAATTGCTTTGAATGTAGTGAAGGCATTCTAGAGTTCTAGGGTCAATTTTTAGCAACAAAATTTAAAAGCATAAAACCAGAACTCAACCAAGTTTTTTTTTAATGAAGTAAAAAGATATAAAACGTTTATAACTTACAGAATAAACTGAGTCAAGTCTGACTGTTTTTGAATAATTACTGTGTAGAAGTTAAAAAAGCCATGGGTACCAGATTGAAAATTCTTTGTCATTACTGCAGCCAGGGTCCCTTGGAGCTGATGGGCATCAGTGTTTGGGTCACTATTCTTGTCTCTGAGCAGCTGTACGCTCTGAATATATGGACAACGTATAACTAAATGCATACACAATAAGTTTCCTGCTCTAACTTCTGTTTCTTTGCACTTTTTCCTATATCCTACAACACTGGCCTAAATTCAGAGCCAAAGAATGCTCCCGATTCTTCTTTTTTTTTTAATTTAATTTTATTTTATTGTACAATATAATTTAATTCTACATATCAGCCATGGATTCCCTTGTTCTCCTCCCTCTTCTTCCCCCCAGCCCACCCCCCAATTCTTCTTTTTAAAAAAAACTTACTTTATTCTTTTTTATTTATGTGTATTGCCTCAGTGCATGCATGTGTTCCGTGTGAATATAAGAGGCCAAAGAGGCCAGAAGAAGTCATAACCCCTAGAAGTGGAGTGACAGGCAGTTGTGAGCCGCCATGTGGGTGTTAGAAGTGAACCTGGGTCCTCTGGAAGAGCAGTGACTGCTGAGCTGTCTTCCCAGGCCCCCAGATTTCTCCTTTTGAGCTCGTTCCCTCGAGTGTCTCCTACCCCGCTGCTGTTCTAACCACATTCAACGTTGACTGCATCACAGTCCACACCCCCTAAATCTCCACGTTTCCTCCCAACCATCCTTCAGCAGCTAGTCTGTTCCATCACCTATTTACTGGGAGTACGAAGTGTTGGGGACAGTCCATTAATCTGCCGCCTCCTGTCACCGTTCTTCTCAGTCTCATCTTACAAACTCCTGTGTGGAATACTACTTTAATTAGGTAAAGATGTGTTACATTTGTGTCTACTGAATTTATTTCATGATGTAAAGATACGTTACATTTGCTTATGCTGCATTTGTTTAGTTATGTAAGGATGTGTTGCCCTTTTACCTCGTCTGACTAAGGTAGCCGACTAGTCTAAGAAAAATAGCCAATAGCTAGTCAGAAGAGGGAAAGGTGAGGCTGGTGGGCAGAGAGAGGAGAGTGAAGACAGAGCGGGGGAGAACGAGAAGGAGACGCCCGGGACCAGCCCGTCAGGCAGCCACCAACCAGCCAGACACGGAAGAAGCAGGAAAAGCAGGATGTACAGAAAGAAAGAGAGGTAAAAAGCCCTGAGGAAAAATGTGGACGAAGAGAAATAGATTAAGTTAAAAGAGCTAGCGGGACAAGTGTAAGATAAAGCTGAGTGCGTTTATAATTAATAATGAGCCTCTGTGTCTTTATTTGGGAGAAAACCTGCTACAAACACCCTGTTGTCCTCACTGACATCTTTCCCTTCTTGGAACACAGTAGTGGGTTTTCCTCTCCTTGTCACTCCTCGACACTTTTTCTATTTCCCAGGCTACTTTAATAATTGATACCTTCCTCAGGCAAAGGAGATGGATGTAGGTGCCTCATGAAGAAAACAGAGGAGCACGTGGTCCAGCTCAGACACCAAACGTTAGCTGTAGGATGCTTCTCAGTGGGGTTATTATTTGAAGGTGTGAAAAGGAAACATGGCTTGTAATCAAGAGTTAAGAATATCCAGGCATTTGGATGTTGAAATCTAAGGTGGTCTGAGTACAAAAGCGTGCTCACCACTGTGCCGGCCACGGGGTTGTAGAAGCGCTCAAGCAGCTGGACCACTGTGCTCTTCCCGCAGCCACTGCTGCCCACCAGGGCCAGCGTCTGGCCCTTCTTCACCTCCAGGTTCAGCCCCTGAAGCACTGGGATGTCCGGTCGGGTGGGATAGTTGAACACGACTTCATTAAATTTCACATTTCCTTCCAACATATTCTAAAATGATAATAACGGTAGTCAATTTGATTACGGCAATACTGAAAACAGAGTAGAGCTGACCCTGGCCACCGCCAGCTGCCAGGTGAGACAGATCGAAAGGACCCACCTTTCCCTGAGTGCTAGGGTGAGCTTTTAAGCACTGTTAAATGCCATTAAATACTATTAGCACTGTACTGAGTACTGAATCTTTATTGTATACACCCTTTTAACCCTTCCCATGAATGATTAAGAGTCCAAAAATGGACTATTTGACAGGCCCTTCTCAAATCTCTGGCTTCCTTGAGCAGAAGACTATCAGCTCATCAGCCCCTTCCACAGCTGCATGAACTGCCTTGATGCCATTTTGGCTGCACTGAACACATCAATTTCTGCAGGAAGAAGTATTGCAATTACAGCTGCTTGCTGCAAACACACGGTTTCAATGGGGGAAAAGCACCATTTCCAGCCAAACTGTTTCAAAGAGCTTGTTGTGGAAGTCACAAGCACATTCACCCAGGACAGCAGGGTAGTACCAGTGGTACTGGTACCAGTGGCCCAGCAGAGGGCCTGTACTTAGTGTCAATGTAGTCTTGCTATATAGGTCTTGGCTTGCTACCTTTGCTCTTTCTCATTAGCAGAGTGGACTCACAACACAAAGAGGAGACAGCAGTCAGCAGTGGCTGCAGTGTCAGGGAAGGGTAGCTGAAGACTTCCAGAAAATGACATGGATGGGAAGCGGAGGCAGAGACGATACGGACTGTAAAGAGTGTCAGATGAGAAACTCTAGGACCCAGTTGTTGGAAGAACTGCAAAGCTTTAAGGACCAAAGTCCTGACACTGTACGCTCAAGACGTATAATGCTAACTGCTTGCTGTAGGAGCTAAGGGTCCTGATGCTGGAGTCCTGCCCAGCAGCTATAATACTTAGCAAGTCCTGTGTGCTGCTACCACTCAATGATGTTGGCCAGTGAGACTTATAATTGTTTCAAATTACTGGGGCAGTTGGTGGTTAAAGCCTAGAGCAATGGACCCCTCATATGAGCACCTAGTATCCGTAGTCTTTGGTTTCTAAAGTCTGGAGCAATAGGCACCCATTTCTCATAGCTCAGGGCCTGCTAGTTCAGTCCTCAAAGGCTTAGGACTCCTAGCAATGAAAGAGTTCTAACTACATGCTCATGGATTCTATACATGGAGAGAAAAATACCCAATCAAGTGGTTAGTAACATATGTAGTGAAATTCTACTGCGATTAACCTTCATTTCACAAAGGTAGAAACTAATAAATAGACTCTAAAAGAATCAATGCCTTGGCCAGCAAGCTGGCTCAGTGCATAGGGACCTTGTTACTGAACCAGACAATCTGAATTCAATCCCCAGGATCCACAAGGTGGAAGCAGAGAATCAACTCCTAATGTTGTCCTCTGACCTCCACATGTGCGCTGTGACAAGCAAACATCCACATGCATATACAACTAAATAAAAACAATCAAAAAACATTTTTAAAAACAGAAAATCAATGTATCTATGCAACGAGGCATTAATGCCATCCCAATGTATAACACAAATGCAATAAAGCTTTTCCACCATAATTTGCCTATAAAAGGATAGTGTTTTATCTCTCTGTGGAATGGATTTTAATTATATATTAGTATTTAATGAAATAAACTCATGACCTGGAAAGCTTTATATTACAACCAATATATTAAAAAGCACATGTTTTATTAAATTTCTTCTTCAACTACTTTTATCCACGGGGTTAGCAGCTCATGTAACTGGAAGAGCAGACTCACAGGCTTCAGGCCTTCGGGGCTGTAGCTGTCAATCTCAGGGAGTTTTTCCATGATCATGATGACATGTGATGCCGACACTTTGGCTTTGGCATAGTCAGGAGCGAATGAACTGACATTCCCAGCTGCCATGGCACCGAAGACAATAGCTGAGTATACTCTGGAACACAAAGGAAAAAAACCACATATACACAGTCATGGCTGCTGGGAAGCAAGCTGCCAACTCTACACCCGGGAGCAGGATGCTGAGTGACCACTGCTCGTTGTAGAGAAAACACAAACAGAGGAACTATAAGAAGCAACCATGGTCCCTTCCACAGCCAGCTTCTACGATACCTCTCACCACCCACTTAGCCCCACTGACAATGGCATGGGTACACCAGAAGATAAAGGCCACAGCCAGGAGCTGGCCTGATTCTCCAAGCTCTGGTTCCCTAAGGAGGAGAGAATGACGTTCCCTGCAGCCTGTAGCCAACTTCGGGTTCTCTGTCCTTCTGTCAGTGGGAACCCTTTAGAAAGAAGCCCACTTGGCTTCCCTGAGGACTCCTCCTTTACCGGAGTGGATTAGAACACTTCACTCCTCTCAGACAGGCCAGACAGCACCCCACTGCAGCCTCCCAGATCCCAGAAGCCATGCCTGCGGCCCCCAGCTTTGTCCCTTGCCACACACCAATGTCTGGCAGCTGTGGCACACTGCTCCCATTCTATGTGAAAGACCACCATGAGATTGCTGTCTCATGCGTTCACACGTTTGTTTAAAAATTGAAAAACAAAACAAAAGCAGCCTTTTTGTGAACACTATTAAATAGAGCAGGGTGCTGGCCTGTTTGATTACAGTACTAATGGCCACGACTGAGTATCTTCATTGTACTTATCGGAACAATAACAATTAAGGAAGTCACCCATTACTTTTTCATTGACATGATTTTAAGGTTTAGGGAAGAATGGAAAGGTACCCCGTGTTGGGATATGAACACTTGGTGGCTCTGTTTGGGAAGGTTGTCTCACTTTTAGGAGTTGGAGCCTTGCAGCAGGAAGTGGTTACTGGGGATGGGCCTTGAAGTTTTGCATCCTGTCCTAACTTCCGGTCATTCTGTCTCCTGACTGCTGTTGCAGTGTGACCCACGGCCTTGTCCACACTCGTGCTGTTCTGCTTCCTGTCATGATGGAGTGGAGCCCTCAACTGTAAGCTTGGATAACTCTGTCTCCTGTAAGTTGCTTTGTCAAGATATTGTATTACAGTAACAGCGATAGCAGCTAATATATCCACAGAAGAAAGTGCATTACTTAAAGATGTCCTTTATGGATATTTTCCTCATTTTTAAACAGCACACATTCAAAAAATAGCTTACAGTTATTGGAAAGCAGACTGAAAGCAATAACAAATTCGTAACTAGGCAGGACTACCTCTCATAATTATAAAATAACAAACGTTTTAAATGAAACACCCTTCCTTAAGTGCACGGCCGTGCGGCTCGTTACAAAACAGCCAGCTCTCTCATCTCACTCTCTGACCTTTGCTGTTTAAAGAATGAAGCGTGGGCCGGGCGGTGGTGGCGCACGCCTTTAATCCCAGCACTCGGGAGGCAGAGCCAGGCGGATCTCTGTGAGTTCGAGGCCAGCCTGGGCTACCAAGACCAAAAAAAAAAAAAAAAAAAAAAAAAAAAAAAAAGAATGAAGCGTGGTTTGCCACCCTTTCAGTCTGGGTTTGCCTCGAGACAGGCTTCAGTCAACAAGAAAGGCGGAGGTCAATGTCGTCAGTTGGAGGTTTATGACTCAGGAGGTCTTGTATGATTCGTATGCTTGTTCATTATCATTTGTGTATTCTCTCTCCCTCCCTCCCTCTTCTCCCCCTTCCCCTTCCTCCCTCTCCCCCTCCCTCCCTCCAGGCTGCTGCAAGAAAAAGCATACACAGAGGATGACCCTGACTTTTCCCCTAGCCAACTATCTATGGCTTCCTTTAACCCAGAAGTGAGGTTAGATGAGAGCTTTTATGCCCACCTCAGATCAGCACAACTGACTTCTGTGCAAAATAAATGTTGTTAATTCCATGTCACTGAGGCACAGTGGCTAGTTGTTGGAATGGATTCACAGTCTCACAAAACCTATGACATATGACAAAAATTCCCTTATATGTCATGCCATGCAGCTGCTAACAGGCCACATCCTGTGACATGGCTATCACAGCCCAGGCCAGAAAGGACCTTAGAGATATCAAGTCCAGTTGTTGATGTTTATGCCTAGACACTTCCCTAAACTGACCTGAGTCTTCCGTTTTAATAGGCACCATGTCTGATTAAGTCTATCGCTAAGCTTACGTTACCCATCATGAACCGGAACATCATTCCACAGGCCCTTTGCTTTGGTGGTGGCCCCTCACTACCTTTCTCCATATGCACTTCATTATGTCATTAACAGTGAGCCAGGAACTGGCGTAAAGCACGAGGCTATTCCAGAACCCTGGGAATCCACCACTTCCTTTTCTTGGGACTCTGCACACAGGCTAAAGAAATACAATGCAATATTAAAAACTATAACTAAATAAAACACACAGGCAGTTAATTTCCCTCATATATTATTTAAACTTTTTTGGGGGAGGGGCTAGGTTTTTCAAGACAGGGTTTTTCTGTTGAACTTACAGAGCTCCGCCTGCCTCTGCCTCCCAAGTGCTAGGATTAAAGGTGTGCGCCACCACTGCCTGGTGAGGGATCTTTTTTAAATGGCCACTTTTCACAAGTTTCCTCTGGCCTTTACTAATTAGAAGAAGGAGTCTTACAAATCTAAGGCTGCTGTGTCAGAAAATTTTATTGGCTTGGAACAAAGCAATCTATCAAAGAGTTATCTATTTAAGAATCCAATACTTACAGCATAACATTTTCAAAAGTCATTAATTGATGTGCCACCAAGTAGGCGCCAAACCGGAAACAGGCAGCATAGGAAAAATACATCATGGCCTGGGTGAAGGAGAATGTGATCCCAAAGACCTGCGCTTTCTTCAAAGCGTTTCTGGAAAGAAGAGAACCCAGATTCACTCCACTGCATTTCTCAGTCATTCAAGTAACTTCCTGTGGTTGGCAGTGGGGCACACAGAGTGACAGACTCAGTGGATTCCCTTTCTAGAGAATTCAGCTTGAGCCCCGTTTACTTAGCAGTGTGAATACAGGGAACTGCCTCAACTCTGAGACTCAGTGGTGCCTTCATCTTTAAGGTAGGATATTGCATCTTAGTGGTTGATAACTAGGCCTGTAACACCCACACACACACACACCACCACTACCACCAGAGGAGCCTGTTTTACATTAACAAATGAAGGGGCCTGCCCTCTCCCCCACTTTGGGACTCAGCACATCTACCAACACCCCCAAGCTGTGGGTGACAGGGCAGCAGGCATGTCCTCCTACTTGGGGATCTAGATGAGGTGCCTATCATCAGGGCAACAGAGGGACAATGTGCTATGGGAAGAAAAAGCACCTAATGTCTGCAGCCAGGGGCTTTACAAAGCATTACATTCCAGGAATGTCTGAACAAGAAGGATCTGGGGAGAGCCTGGGCAGGGACAGGGTGGGGATGGGCAGCCTTTGACCTTCCTCCTCCAGCTAAACCCACCAACTTCTTGTCTTTGCCACTTACTGGGATTTCAAATGCTAACTTTTCCCAGAAAAAGAGGGCCTGCCATGATTATGACAAAGGTGCTTGGAAACCCTTCAGAAAGATCTAGTTCTCTCCTTGTCCCAGAGAAGCTGAGACTCCAAGGTTGGGTTTGCTCATGTCCTGGTCACCTTTCTTTTAGAGCCCTCATCGATACTGCTGGGGTAAAGGGAGAAGAGAAGGTCTCCCCAGGAAAGAAAGGAACAGAAAGTAACCTCGAGAGATCCCTGCAGTGTCCCACAACACCTCCAATTTCATGTTCCATAGAGAGCCTTCACCCCAAATACAGCAAAGAGCAGGTCACTGTCCCAACGGGACACCAGAGGCACTCACAGCTGTCCCCTGCTCTCTCCTCCCCAATGTCTCCAGCCTTCACTGCTTCTACCTCACACATGCCCCTGCCTCAGCGCAGGTCTCTTCTTTTCCCTCTTGATAATCCTGCTAGTACTTTCTTTGTGTGCTCTCCACCTTCTGGCAAAAGCAATCCTGAAAACCGAAGTCCTTAGCAGACAACTCCTCAGAGCCCTGGCCCACTCCTGAGAGTGTCTTACCTGTATGGTATCTGCAAGCTCTGGGCATACATGTTTTCAAACTTCTGCTCCTGAGTCAAAGAGACGACAGTGCGGAAGTTCTCTATGGCTTCAGTGGCAATCTGAAACACAACAGGCAGTTAACTTGAACTCTATATACCACATTAATAAAAGTAATTTGTTATAACGTGTTTAGCCTTTATTATTATCTACAAGCGTCTCTACTGAAAAGGATATTAAATAATTTCCCAAACTGGACTTCAGATCTGTATGGGAGATCCCCATAGACGATGAAGCTGACAGGTGACCTAAAGCCACCCTCTTTACTTGGCTTTAGAAAGGTATTTGAGAATTCAGTGTGTCCCTTACAGTGATCTTGCTTCTACAATGGACTTATTTTAACCTTACAATTGCTTTAGTTTATTTATTCATTTATTTGAGACAGGGTCTTGCAAAATATGCAAGACTGGCCTAACACTGAAGAACATCCCCCTTCGGTCTGGGTGCTGTTAATACTGCCATGCACCGCGATACCTGTTTTTAAAATGTGATATTTATCTCTTTATAAGTTCCGTTGTTTTAAAACATATCTGGAATATGTTACAAAATAAAAAGTTACACATCAGCATTCTACACAGTCACTCAAACATTGCTTTCTCCCCAAGTGTGTGTGTGTATATATATATACATAGATAGATACATAGATAGATACATAGATAGATATACATATATCTTTAATAGTAAAATAGATTCTGAATTCTAGACTGTTTTTGATAAAGAACATTCTCCAAGGTTATTAAATACATGTAGTGTGGTACTATAAACAACCTTAACAATGCAGCATGTTTTCAGTCCAGCAGAATTTTTAGTTCTTATTTACATAGATATCTTTGAATGTGAGCATTTGCCGGTATTAAATAATTTTCTTAGGAAAAGTTTTTGAAAGTAAAAACACTAGGTCAAAGAGAGTAAAAGCTGTTCATCATTAACAAATATTAATTGTACAAATTAACAGGATTCATTGAAAGTTTCATATATCCACACATTAAGTCCATCTACTCTTCCACCCTCTCCTCATCTCTTCCAAGTCCCATGTAGTTCTTGCTCATCTTTTTAACATATTCTACACATGAAACAAAACATACACTTGTTTTGTCTCATGTAACATGACCTACTCCAATTCTGCTTCCCTGAAAACAACAGACCACCCAACAATACATATATGCCACATTTGAACCATTCATCTTTCTGGTTTGGGGCTGTAGAAAATGAATTTGCCAGATGCTTTGAGTGCTGTGGACTCGTCATTTCCCGGTTCCTTTGCCGTCTCCAGCCTCCCTCGTCACTTGTCAGTGCAGAGCAGGAATCAGGGATGCTCTTAGGGGCTTGATTGTTGTAGCTGTGAGGAACGGGATTTCTCATTGGTCTTAGTGAGGTGTGGGTTGGTGTGTAGAACAGCTACTGATATGTGTGTGTTATCTTGTATCTTCTCTATAGATATATACACACATGGATATATCATGTATATGCTTCTCTACAGATATATACACATGTATATATATATATATATCATGTACATGCTTCTCTAGTGAACTCATCAGTTTTGGTAGTTTCTCAGCAAAGTCTTTTTGTGTTTAAAATATCTGGAAAGCAGGATTTCACTTCTTTCTTATTTTTATAATTTCTCTCACATGATCTCTATAGCTAAAATTGAACAGTAGAGTGATTAGATATCCTTGTCTTATTCCTGACTTGGTAAGAAATGTTTCCCGTTTTTTCTCCATATATTAGCTATATGTTTGTCATGTAACCACCTTTAGTATGTTGAGATATGATCCTTCCATACTAATTAAGGCCTTTCATCAAGAAGGGGTGTGGAATTTTCTCAAATGCGGTTCTAGATCTCCTCAGAGGACTGTGTTTTCTCATGTACCTCATTTCTGAATTGTGCACACTGAGCTATTCTTGCATCCTAGGAGTAATTCCAACTCTATCATGGTGTCCATTTCTGTTTTGATTTCTGGAGACAGCATCTCACTGTGTAGCCTAGAGTATCATTAACTCATTAGCCCATATCGGCAACTAGCATTCTTCCTGCCTGTCCTGTGAATGTCAAGGTCACTAGCATTCTCCCATGCCTGTCAGCACAAGCTTTTAACCAGTTTTCATGTTCACTTTGCACACCTTGAAGGTTTTTGCATCTGTTTGACCAGAGATACTCTTGTATAGTTTTCTGGGTCTTTGTTGTTTGTTTTGTTTTTCTTTTCTGTCCTTCTCAGGCTTTAGTAACTGGGTCATGTTGGCTTCCTAGAATGAAAATGGAGAAGTTTCTTCCCTTTCTCATCTGTAGTCTGCACTTCTTCGATGGGAAACTTACTATCATTCAATCTCATGTTTTTATTGTATTCTTAAATTCCTTAGATTCAATTTTGGTAGGTCATATTTGTTCAGGAATTATTCTATTCCCTCTAAATTTGCTACATTATGAACATTTTCCCCCTAGACACGTTCCCTAATGGGGCTGGAGAGATGGCTCAGCAGTTAAGTGCACTTGTTCTCTTTCAGAGGACCCAGGTTCAATTCCCCAAACCACATCAGGTGGCCCACAACCACCTGTATCTCCAGTTCTGGAGGCATCTGACACCTCTGGCGTCTGTGGACACCTGCATTCCATGTGCATATACCCGCACAAGACAGATATATAATTTAAAGTAGTAAAAAAATCTTAAAAAATTAAAAATTCCCTAATGATCCTGAGTTTCCCATAGTATTAAGCATATGCTTTCCGTTTTTAAGTTCTATTCATTTGGATCTTCTCTTTTGGCTAACTGAGTGCTCAGCAATTTGATCTTAAAAACAAACAAACAAACAAACAAACAAAAAACCAAAAAACTAAACTGAACGGTGATGGTGCACGCCTTTAATCCCAGCATTTGGGAGGCAGAGGCAGATGGATCTCTGTGAGTTCAAGGCTAGCTTGGTCTACAGAACAAGTTCCAGGACAGGCTCCAAAGCTACACAAAGAAATCCTGTCTTGAAAAACAAAACAAAACAAACAAAAAAACCCTAGCTCTTTGTTTAATTAGCTCTTTAAAGATTTATATTTATGTATGTGTGTATGAATGTCATGTGTGTGAAGGTCTCCATTAAGGCCAGAAGATATTGGATCCCTGCAGCTTGGAACCCATCTTGGTCCTTTGGAAAGGCAGTGAGTGCTCTCACCCATGGAGCCATCTTTCCTCACTGGTCCCTGATGGTGCTCTTTTATGCTCGATTTCAATCACTTATGTCCTGACCAGCCTTCTGTTTTTGGTTTGGTTCATTCTCACCTTTCTACAGGACTTGGATGCATCACCAGGGTGAGATCTCTTTATGGGGTAGGCGTTCACTGCCATAAACATCCTTCCTAGCACTGCCTTTCAGTTTCTCCTACTGTGCTCAGAGAAAACCACCTTGTTAATTCTTTTCAATCTAGGTTATGTACTGGAGAGTGGGATCGTCAGTTCACACACTACTACTGCCTTGGAACCCAGACAGCCTTCAGGTCCAGCACTGAGGTCAGATGCTCTGGCACTTGGTGCATAGAAACTTATCTTCTGATGAATTATCCCCTTAATTAAAAGCAATCCCCTTTATGTATTCCGGTGTTTCCTTAAACTCTGTTTTGTTGGCTAAGTGTGGCTAAACCTTCTTGGGTTTGGATTCCATTTGTTTGGATCATTGCTCTCTATCCTTTCACTTGCAGATGCTGTATTTTATAGGTGAGCTTTCTTATATATTGTTGCATCTTGTTCCTAAATCCATTCATCCAGTCTGTGTCTTTTAATTGTAGAATTAAGACCATTTACACTTAGAGTTACCATTGGAAAACATACTAGATTCTCTAATTTTCTTCTTGTTTATATCTTAGTTTCCTCTTATTCATCTTTAAAGTCTGATGGCTTACTGTGTTACTGTTTGATTCCTTGCTACTTTTCTTTCATTAACATACCTTTTAGTTGTATTTGAAAACACATTATTTTTTTAGGAACATAGCAGATATACTCTCCCCAAATTTTTGCCATCCAATTACAATCTGATAACATATTACCACTAATGAGGATATTTGTTTAGTACATATATTCTTTGCCACATTTTGGAATGTGGGTAAAGGGATGTGGGGAATGCAAAGAACAGAAACATCCCCATGAGATTTCAGTCTGTCAGCCATGAGACAGACTACCTGTCTCATGCTTCTCATCTGTAAAATGAAGGGGATGGGTAGAAGGTCTCTACAATCTCTTCAACTCTAAAACTATAGATCACCAAGAGAAGTTCCTCCTATTGGTTCAGATATTCTTCTCTCAGGCTCTTTCACAGGTCAGAACTGATTTTAATGATACATCTCATTATGTTGTTATGTATAGAAGAATACCCCCAAATGTGAAACCCCTTATTTTTCACTGAATCCTATACAAAATTTGGAAAGGAAATTGAAAAAAAATCATTTTATGTGTATCAGTATCAGTGTGTTTTATCTGTCTGTATGTTTGTGCACCACTTGCATGCCAGACCCATGGAAACCAAAAGAGAGCATCAGATGCCCTGGAACTGGAGTTACAGATGATTGTGAGCTGCTGGGAGTGCTGGGAAGCAAACCCAGTCCTCAGTCTTTCAGAAAGAAACAGTACCATTTTTTACCCTTCCAACTAAAAGTTCTTCGTTTGGGGAATTACTTAGTCTTTAAAACTTGTGGAGATTGAAGCTATAAGGTTCGTAAATATCATGTGTTCTCAGTGTTCTTGTGAGTCTGTAAATATCTCAGTTCTCAGTGTGTGGCTGATAAAAATGAGAGTTTGAGGCACAGATTTTTGTGGTCAGTAAAATGACATACTATCCCACAGAATTATCTCTTCACTTAGAGGCACAATGAAGCAATTAGGAAAAAAACCCCTTAACTTGAAGCTTCTACCCTTATAGCTTCAATCTCCACAAGTTTTAAAGACTAAGTAATTCCCCAAATGAAGAACTTTTAGTTGGAAGGGTAAAAAATGGTACTGTTTCTTTCTGAAAGAATCGTTTACTAAATAGCTTTGGAGAAAGAAAAAAAAATGCATGATTTTGAAAAAAAATAAATAAACTTCTTTACCCTCCCTCTTCTGCCTTCAAAAACTCATGTTTGATTATGGCTTTCAAGACTGGAAAAAAAAACTGCAGCTGTTTTCAGTAAGTGCTCAGTGTGTCCATAAGAACATGACTGAACACTGCCAAGCACACGCCTTAGATGTCAAGGCTATGAGCGCATTCTGACATCACAGACTGAAGATGGTAAGCAGGCCCTTACTTCACAGACACCATGACTGAGCCTCTGACATCAAACACATCTGTGTTTGTGACACCATACTGTCAGGATATAAGAAGGCCCTGACATTACATTGTTGAATATGAGCAGCCCTTGACATCACACACTTGTTATGTGTATTCGGTGAAATTACACAGAACTGCTTAAAAATGTCAAGCTTACCTCATTCCTTTAGAGGCAAATCATCAGACATAGGCTTGTCCTTCATGGCACTTAAGTTTTAGCAAGGAAGACACTGTTCATTAATAAAGAAATAGGACAGAAACATCAGAGGCTGAGAGGAGGCATGCAATCAGCGAGTGTGATGGCCTCTGGAAATATAATTCAGAAACCCGAATGATGTAAACAAGCCATCCGTGGTCCAAGGGACTCAGAGAGGAGTGTGATGGGAGCCGCACAAGGCCCGTGGTGGCTGCAGCAGTGTGGACCATGAAGAATGCAGTGCAAGAAAAGAACAGCCATCCAGGACTAGGCCATGTCGGGCTTGCAGCCGGGGTAAAAGCTTGGCTCGTACGCAACTCCTTAGAGGCCATGGCAAGATTTGAAGTGCAGGTTAGCACGATCTGATATGTATCTAATAGTTATGAGAATGGATTTTGTGTAAAGAATATAGAGTACAGGAGGATATGACTAGAGGGAGGAGATCAGTGAGACATCCATTACCTTGTGACTTTGGACAAGACCCAGGATCTCTCTAAACTTTGGGCTTTATCACCTCTCCAACAGGGACAATTCTGCAGAGTTACTGACAGCAATAAGTAAGAGAATACACATACAGCTCACAAGATGATGACGGCTATATGCCAGTTATTGAATAATAAATGGTAACCTGAGAATTATAAGAATGAGGTTGCTTTTTAGTATTAAGTAGGATGGTTGGAATAGCCACCGCCATGGTCTCTATGTACTGTATTCCCTCTGAGGCGCTACCACTGAAGTAGAGCCTGACCATGACTCTGAAAGTCTGCCATAGACACACCCATCTCCATCTGCACCCCTTGCCTCACTCACGCCGAAGTAACTTCGCGAGCCTGGAACAGTCTCCTGGTTCTTAGACATGGTCATCTTCCCACCATCACTCTACGGCATTGTAAGTACATCAGTACTATAAAATCGTAATGCTTTTCTTCAAATGAAAAGTCTTCACCACAAAAATCAAGAAGCTCAATAAACACTCTGTTAACTGAAGCTATTAACTCAGCAAGTAGTCTCCAACTGGGACTAAAGCTGTTTGAGCCAGACTTTACCCTGTGGGCATTCACAGTGTAAAGTCTGACCCCAGAAACAATGGCTGGAGGCCATAAGTATTTCTCTCAAGGGAACTCCAGGGAAGCAGGATGAAGAAACTAGGGGATGACCAACCTCTGGGGCCTTCCTCATCATTTGTGTCAGTGAGGTGCATGGCTAGGAGACAGAGTACCAAACATATGCCCACGGGGAACCTAAATCCACTCACACCTGCCCTGGACCAGGCCCTAAGTCTTGGGAATTTGGAATGTCCATCAGTAGATATAGTCCTAGTGGACACTGAGCTCATTTGGTGGTGGTGGGGGCAGCCCTGTTCCGAACTCTCATCTCTGCAGACAGCGTGTGATATCTGACTATGCTCCACCATAACAGCATGCGGATCCCTAGCTCACTGGAGTACCACTGCCTACTTTTGAATCCTGGCTCCAACAGACAAAGAACACAGCCTGTGTGTCCATCATCCTCACCTTAAAAAGTGAGATCTTTAACACGACACACCTACTACGGTAAATAAAAACATTTCCCAGGAAACCCAGTAAGCCCCACCAGAGCACTGTCAAGCTGTGAAAAAAGAAACAGGTAAAGGTGCAGGACAAACAGGGTCAAGGGAAGAACAGACGTGGGAGGAAAGAGGAGGCATGAAAAGAGGAACGTGCTAGTCTGAATCGGAAAGAATGAACACTCTCAGGACTTTCCTCCCCAATCATGAGCAACAGAACCCTCCTACATCCCCGAAAACAGAGAAGGTGGGAAGAGAAGAAAAGAACGGAAGGGAGGAGAGGGCTGGATGGGAACACAGGAGAACGTGGAGGCAGCAGCCTGAAATCAGGAAAGCCTTGACAAGCAGCTGCCAGTCTTCGAGCTGAGAGAGGCGTTGCCCACTTTTCTTCTGCTATGAATCTGCAGGAAACCAAAGTTTTCTGGAAGAATGGTTAGAACCACATCCCCAGAGCACAGTCAGCAGCAGGGAATCGGCGAACATCACCACCAAGAAGCGTTTTTCTGCTAGGTAAGCATTGTGCTGAGTTTGACTCACCTTCCCAGAAACCTCTAGTTCTTTCTTGTCCTTCAGAGCATGACCAGACAACATTTTCAGTTCGATAATGCCACCCAACATGATGAGCGGTATAATCACTATGAGTAAAAGTGTTAGCTGCCAGCCATAGATTAAGGATATGATAATTCCTGTCCCCAGATTTGCTACATTCTGGGTAATTCCAGCAAGCCTGGAACCCACAGCCTGAAAAACACAACAATTAGAGACACATTCTTACATTAACTGTAAAATACATGTACTCTTATGAATTAGGACAATTTGCTTTCATGCAAATACACTAATTGTCTTGTCAGTTACTAAAGTTCTGCTTTGTTTGTGTTCATTGTGTTTCTAAAATGAGGATTTCCCCTACTTCTACATAAATATGAAAGAGATCAATAATCCAGAACTCAGATGTTCTCTCTATTCTGATTCCTTTTTCTCTTTTTGTTGTGTTTGTATCGAGGTATGTGGGCACATGTGTGTTTGTGGAGTACATGTACATGAGTGTGTTGGCGTTCTCACCCATGTGGAGGCTAGAGCAGGATGCAGGGTGGCTTCCTCTGTCATTCTCTGACTTACTGCCTTGAAACAGGCTTTAACCATAGCTTGCTCCCAAGTTCCTGGGGTCCACCTGTCTCTGTCCCCCAATGCTGAGGTTACAGGCACATGCAGCCATGCCTGGCTTTTTTTTTACATTGAGTGTTTTGGATTCAAACTCAGGTCTTTGTGCTTGCAGAGAAAGTCTTACCTACTGAACCCTCTCCCCAGCCCTGGCTGATTCTTCAATACCAAGACATCTTCATGTATCAAAGCACAATCACTAAAGCAAGCTATGTAAAGGAGACTGGCCTGGCAATGGTGGGAGTTTCAACATTTGGCACCCAACTGCTTATAAATTAAGACTAACATTTTTCATTAAGGGTATTAAATCATACCTGGGCTCATTTGAAACACTTATTAGGTGTCATTTACTTGGATTTGGAAAAAAAAATACAGAGCAAAAAATTACGAAAAATGTGTGCTTGCATGCGTGTGTGTGAGTGCGCATGTGCGTGTGTATGTGTGAATGGGCATGTGAGTGTGTGTGTGTGTGTGTGTGTGTGGTGCAGTCAACTAAATTTCTACTGAGGAGACCCTTTGCTATGTTGTGCACAAGTCCAAGAGCAGAGCGACCTTTAAAGGGCTCTTCCCACACATTTCTCACATGAAGATCAAGAGAAGTGACCAGGAGACTCTGCAGGATGGGGATGCACTCGGGTGCTCCTGGTCTTAGCTCCTATAATCCTACCCAGAACTCATTCCCCACAGCAGCTGCTGATGGACAGAAACACTCAGAGCCTCTCCCATGGGCACAGTAGAGGCATTTCCCTGGCCGTAACCTTCAAGACATAGGCAGATCCTGCTTTGGTAGGTCTTAGGGCCAAAGAATCAAGATAAATCACAAGATGACAAATCTTGTTATCTGAGGAAGGTGTGAGAATCAGAGCCTTAGCACTAGCCAATCTTATTAGGATATTCCTCCTAGAAGAACTGGGAAGAATATTCCTACAAAAACCACACTTTCCCTTCCATCAGACTCCTGCCTGCATAACATCATTGAGGTCTTCCTTCCTTCCTTCCTTCCTTCCTTCCTTCCTTCCTTCCTTCCTTCCTTCCTTCCTTCCTTCCCTCCCTCCCTTCCTCTCTCCCTCCCAACAGCTAGGCCGTCCCTAACTCTATACCCTGCCTCCAGCCTTTTGAACTTTTTGATAGTCTGACCCACCAAGAAGACTGCATGAAAACAAGTCTTGTCTGTTACATGAAATACATAATTACGTCTTGTTTGTACATTTTGTCCTGCACAACTCATCTTAAGTCTTTAATGTTTGATTTATCCATTTAAAAAAGATAAATATAAAACTAATTCTTGAGCTTTACAAGACTTTGAAGAATTTTCCAACTTGCCTATGTGGTTTCATATTCCAATCTATTTTAACAGAAGCGCCATCTATTACTGCCTGAAAAGTCACTGTGTAGTTCTGTCTTACAGGAAGCTGGAAAGATAAAGACTGGCACCAAGGCTTTGAGGGGTTGAGGGGGACACAATGGGGAACATGTTTGAGTTTTCACACCAGCTTCTTGAAGATTATTGCTGTGAAGTGGTGGGTACAGAAGAAACCAACCTCAGCCAGAAATCAAAATTTGATGATGTGAGAATTCAAAGCTATTCCCTCCAGGCAGGCAACAATTTTTAATATGTGTTTTGTTTCCTACAATCATTTTAAGGAAGATTTTCTTCCCTCTGCTCTGAACTGTAATGTCTAGAAACATGCTGACAAGATGCACATGTGTCTTTTCTTGAGTAGCAATTACAACTGTCCCTTGATTAACTGAGCAGTAAAACAGACTGACCCTTCAAAACGTATTATTAATACTTGCCCTTCTATTAGCAACCCTCACACCTCAAATAAGCCTCATGGGCAGGATACCACACACAGAGGGTCCTTTCCTAATAACTATCCTTGGTGGGCCCTATTAATTGTATGAAAAACAGCAATAACAAAAGAATGTCTCCAAGTTAAATCCTATGCAATGTATAGTTAATCTTATACCTTAGCTACAATGCCTGTGATATCCCAGTGGGTTAAACGAATATTTATGTTTTCTCAAAGACAGTCACTAATACCTATAAGGGAAAATCAGTCTCATGCTGGGGATCAAAATGGAAAGACACCACCCACCCACCCACAGGAAGGAAGCACGTACCCCTTTAACATTAGCAGCATCACTGGCGAGCCTGGTGGTCAATGCGCCAGTGCTATTTTTATGATCATCAAACCAGCTTATATCCTGTAACATAAAAGGTATTTTTTTAATCAGAATGCTCTATTTAAGAAACTCTTAGATATAGGAGAACATGTCAGCATCAGCTATCACATATCTCCTGCATTTAATATTCAAAATTTAATGTTCAGTAGACAGAAGAGAGTTCCTATACAATCATGTAACTGGACTATTTGTTAATTTACATAAAAATGTCTACTTGTCTCCAGCAGAACTCTAAGTATTAAATTGTGAAGAGTAACATGTCACTATCATCATACAACCTTAACTCAAGAGAGAGAAGGCACAGGTAAACAAATTCACACTGTCTTGACAGTTATTAACACTCTGGACAAAAACCTATCAAAGAAGGACAAAGAAGTAAGGGACAAGGTAGAGAAGGGGCAGAGAAGGACTTTCTAAAGGGATGTGTGAGCAGACATGCAAATGAAGGAAGAGATGAGAGCCTCTAAGAGAGAGAAGATGTACCACTTGCAAAGACCCGTGCCAAGGCACACTCAATCTTAACTAAAGCTAGCAGGCTGTGGTAGCCTAAACAAACAAACAAATAAACAACAAACTCACTGTGTTTATCTCTAAATCTGCCTCTTCCTCCAGATCCTTTTGTCCTACTGGGGTCCCCCTGAACCTTCCACAACTGTTGTTGAAGTTACCTACGGTGTCTTGAAGACACCATGTGCTGGACGGGGGTACCACTGCAGATGACCTCTGTGAGGCAGATGGGAGATGTACATGTGCATGGCCTTTGGCAACTGTGGAGACTATGGCTTTTTCCCTGATGGACACATACCGCCTCCAGATTGGGATGAGGTTGGAGGTAATGAGACCATCTAGGAGGCTGATGAACAAGTGCAGCAGAGGTGAACATATGAATCAGAAGGGGAGTTCTTAGGTTTCGGTCTGAACCTCTGCAGGCCCTACACTTATGTGAACATTATCCCACTCCCAATAGACACAGAAGTTAAAACAATAAATAAATCTTAAAACACCAATGAAACAACAGCCCAGGAGAAGTTACTGTCCTGTGGAACACTGATGCTTCTGAGCTGGGTTCAAGTGTCTCCAGCTTGCCTGGGCTAGGATGCTTGAACATTCAGTGATCATAAAAGGTTTAAAGTCATATGTGAATTTCTCACAATTGATAAAAAAAACAAAAATCTTCCCTCTTTCAACTGGGCTGTCCTGGAATCCCTTTCCCAAATCCCACTTCTCCTTTAAGGAAAACATCCTCACTGTCTGTTTGGAGGGTCTTGAAGGTGCACACTGTGAGATGCACTCTGTCCTGTTAAGTCAGGGAGCTTACATTGCATGGAGAGCAAAGAAACTAGGCAGTGAGGGATGGTGAGTCACGGCAATGACCTTGGGTTTGTGGAATGAGAGGCATGGAGGGTATCTCCTGAGGGCAAGAGTCATGACCTGGCATCCCAGCTTCACAGGAGAAGTAAGGAAGAGTGAGGAATGAGGGCTACTGAAGATCACTTTGGCTTCTGTGGTCTTTCAATGCTGGACCAAAAGGCTGGAGGAGAATCTACTCTGAAGACTCTATTTGTCTCGTCAGTCTGGTTCCTTATGCCCACCTGCAGCAAACAGACTGTCGGTCCACAGCCTACATCTATCTACAGATGGCTCACCAACATCTTAAGAGGAGGCTGAGGAGACCCGTGCAGCCTACATCTACAGATGGCTCACCAACATCCCAAGAGGAGGCTGAGGAGACCCGTGCAGGATCTCTGTCTAAGGAACTTGACAGAGCTTTTACAGTCTGTGTCCACAGAGCACAAGAGGGAAGTCCTACCTCCCCTCCCCGGGTGCAAGCTCACCAGCCATACCTGTCTCAGCATAGATTTGAAAACCATGTATCGCAGTCGCTTGGTGAGGATCTCTCCGGCTTTGCCAAACGTGAAGCCCTGTGAAGAACGAGAATGCGTCACACAGAAGGCTGGCCGGAGACTCAGACACCGGCTACACAGCGGGATCAATGCTGTTGCGGGGCCAGGATGAACGTGGAGTCACAAAGCCCCATTCCTGGGTGTGCTGCATTGCTATGACTCTACCCAGGAGCCAGCGATGCAGCTGCCGTGGGAAGGCTAGCAGAGGCCAGTTTTGACAGTAACCCATGGCTGCCAGTCAGCAACAAGGTGTCCGGAGGGCTACCACAAATGCGTTTATGTGCCCCACCCACCCCATCCTCGAGGAACAACAGCAAGCCCTTAGAAAACTGGGGCCCTCTAAACAAGCTGTAAACAAAATTTACTATCTAACTGGAACATCTGTGAGACAAAAAAGATGTGCACTGCTCACGACTGCACAAGAAGCTAAGGGGAAATCTGGGAAAAAGAAATTACAGTCGCCCGTACATGAAGGAGGCAGAGAACAGTCTTAGCCTACAAACTAAAAAAGCCAAACTTTGGGACCAAAACAGATCAAGGAAGGCGACTCACCAAGAGAAAGCCTTTCGCACTCTACCTCCCCATCCTTCAAGGCTACACACTTCAATGTCTGAAGGAGGGACAGAGTAACCAGGAAAGAACAGTAAGACGTGAGTGGGCCACCATGCCAGGCCACATCTGGGAAAGGAGGTCAACCACGTCCTCGATAGGATGACCATGGGGACAAAGGAAGCAGCAGTATTCCCCCTTCCACCTGAAACTGGTAACCACAGCTGAGGCACAGAAAAGCCGTATGGGAAAGGCTATGTGGTACAACAAAAAGGGGAGTCCTAACTCCATCCCTGTAACCTCTGTGGCATCAGGAAATATAAAAAGGCAGCCATATATTCTTCTGTACTCCCAAGTTGTGCTCTGGGTGTTACTGAAAGAAGGGGGGCTATGTAAGTAATGCCAGATGGGAACACAAACAGGCTTCTGCTGTTGGACCAAATGACATGTGAAAGGTCTTCCTCACTTTGAACTTGCTAGACTAGGTGGGCTGCTTACTACCTGCCTGCAGTGTGCCACAGGGAGCCGGTCACTGTTGTTTTAGCTGAGAGCTATCTTCTGTCACACGGTGGGCTACACGATGACCTCATAATCCTATAACCAGCATGCTTAAAACCAAACTGGGGGTTGAATAGTTGACAGGTTTCCAGAGGCCACAGCTCAACAGTGGCGTAATTGGGGTCTACACCAAGGTATGCAAATTCCTGAGCAGGATGGGACCCAGTCTGACCTCCCGCCCCTCACTCATGTCCCTGCCCATTTCTCAGAGGAGCAGCTGGGCATATTCCACTCTCCCATCATGGACTGTGCTAAGTCGTTCTGAAGTTCCCCGGCTGTCTCTCAGTGTGAATTGGCAGTCTTGCCAAGCTGAGTTTGAACTCAGTTTCTCTAACAAAGCCAGACTGTGAGGGAATAGCTGTTTCTCCTCAAGCTTCACCATTCCAACTGCCAAAGCAGGAATGACCAGCTCAAAGCCACCTTCCTCCCAATCTCCTGCCTACTCCACATGGAGCAACCGAACCTTCTCCAAACATGTGAGACCCACCCTCTTGCTGGTAGGCAGTGTCTCATTTATTCTAGCAAGGTGTAGTTCTACAATCTTATAAGCATTTAGTCAAAAAACTCTTTTATTCATTTTTTCCCTCCAACAGTGCTCAGGAACGGCATCTTGTCCAAGAAAATACTAATACATGTCTAGAATGCATTAACTAGGGCTGGAGAGATGGCCCAGCAGTTAAGGGCACTGGCTGCTCTTCCAGAGGACCCAGGTTCTGTTCCCAACACCCATCATCTGCAACTCCAGTTCCAGGGGACTGATGTGCCTCTTCTGGCTTCCACTGGTACAAGGCATGCACATGGTGCACAGACATGCATGCAGATAAAACACTCTTACACATAAAATAAAATTTTAAATTAAAAAATTTATTAAAGAAATATTCAGAGTTTCGGCTAAAAGATTCCATGTGGTTAATCACTGATTCATTCAATAGGAGGTCACTTGCCAATACCTCGTAGATCTAGGCTGTCTTACTTGGTCATAAGCTCTCTCAGTCATCCTGAGGTAACCTTTCCCATATGTTAGAGAAAGGAGGCTCAGGCAACAGCAGCTAAAATGGCTAATTGTTCCACAGACACGTAATTGGCTCTGTGTGCAAATGACAGAAAGATCTAGGCCTAACCCCAGAGTCCACACTGCATGCCCTTCCAAACAATAGCAATTGAATTTGAGTCATGATTTTCAACCTACAAAAAGTGTTAAAGATGTAAGTGCTTCTCTCCTTTTACTGATTGGCATTCTCCTATCATTGACAGGGTTCTTTCTGCTGGGTGTGGTGGGTGGCACACGCTTCTAATCCTAGCACTCAGGAGGCAGAGGTGGGCTGATCTCTGTTAGTTCAAAGCCAGCCTAGTCTGCAAAAGTGAGTTCCAGGATAGCTAGTGCTGTTACACAGAGAAATCTTGTCTCAAAACCAATAAAAAAAGAAAGGAAGGGAGGGAGGGAGGGAGGGAAGGAGGGAGAGAGAGGGGAGAGAGAGAGAGAGAGAGAGAGAGAGAGAGAGAGAGAGAGAGAGAGAGAGAGAAAATGCTTTGTAGCAAGAGCATAGTGACAAATGTCTCAAATTAGTTTTTAAATTAGTGTGATAACACTTGCAGAGTTCTCTTAGTTTCTCCCCCTCTCTCTTTTTTTCAAATATAGAAACACATTTCTCTCAGTACTAAATAGACCAGCGATACTTAGCTCCAAACTTACCCTGGGCTTCCGTTCTGATGTCTCCATCTTTGTTATAGCACACTGAACATCCCTTTACTCTGATTAGGTCGAGGGTTGTGTTTGGGGAAAGGGTAGAGAAGAGGAGGAAAACAAGAGGCAGCAGAACCGTAAGACTATTACAGCCCAGGTCATGAAGGAGGAATCACACAAACATGAAAATGAAATACTTGTTTGCAAGATCTTCAGAAATGATGTAGACACTTACCTGTAAGAAATATGTAACAAACGAAATCATTCCTAGGACCAAAAAAAGCAGGGAAAACAAATTACAGTTCTGTTGTTTGGTTTCAGGATCATCATCTCTTGTAAAAACCTGTGAGAAAGTATTTGAGGGATTGTTAGTTCTATAGCTGAGAAAGGTATTCCTCATGGCGCCCACTCCCCATCTCACGCAGTCGGGAGGACAAGACAGACTTTGTATACTGGAACAAGGTTGGTTTCCAGAATGCTGACCTCTAAGGCATCTGTATTCTGCCTTCCTTCTAGACAGAGGGGCGTCTGCCATTCACAAATTCACCCAACAATATTAGGGGGGTTCCATATAGATTAATGCATGCCACCCTACTATGGAATACATTGCAATAAATTCTCTCCACTTGGAATCTTGGCAAGGAGTAATACTGTTCAACAACTCATCGTTTTACTCTGTAAAGATTTCAAAGTGTTCCAAGCTGTCTGGGTTGACTATTTGGGATTGGATAACCTATCAGGGAGCTCATCCCTAAAGCAAATAGAGTCTCCATCTCTCAGAGGCATCGATTATGGCCCTTGTGAAATGTCACCCGCTCACTTTGGCATGATGACTGGTTTGTCATTATATGGCTCTTGTAAAGGCGATTTTGTTGTCACAATTTCCTGGGTGCGACTCCCGTGACATTCAGCAGCAGGCGTCCTGGTTCTCTGGCTCTTACACTCTCTGCCCCCAAAGGGCAGCTCATTCTGTCAGCTGTCTTTGATCCCTATTTCTGTGTGGTTTACCACTAAATGGACTCAGTAGGTTGTGTGTGTGTAACAATAATAATTATAAAAGAGTGGATGAATTTGAGAGGGGGTGGGGAGTAAACCCAAGGAGTTGGAGGGGGTAAAAGAAGATTAAAATGATGTAAATACAGTACTCTCATATGAAAAAAAATTAAGAGCTTAAATAAAAAAATATGTTTCCTCTTACAAATTATACTTCTATTCTCCTATCTTCAAGCCATGTGAAGAGTCATGTTTTTCTGGTTTATTGTTAATGGTACAAATAGAAGCAACTCATTCACTCTTCGTTAGTAAACACAAACAAATACTCAGAAAGGACGCCAACACTTACCCCTATAATCCTTGAAAATATTACGGAGGACGCTGGTTGCATGCATCCATTTACAACAGCACAAAGCACACCAACAACCAAGTAAGGCCATTCAGTTATGTTTAGTTTTAGGATCCGGCCAAACGAAACTAGAGGCACGTCTTCCTCCTAGAAAACACATCCATTACAATGAAATAGTTTACAAAATTGATAATGTGGGGGCCAGAGAAACATCTCAGCAGCTGAGAGCACTTGCTGATCTTCTGGGGGACCCATGTTCTAGTCCCAGCACCCATAAGGCAATTCATAGATATCTGTAAGTCTAGTTCTAGGGGATCTGATTCTGGCCTTTAACGGTATGGCACACACACGGTACACAGGCATCCATGCAGACAAAACACTCATACACATAGAAGTATTATTTAAAAATTGATAATTAGGTTTATCATCTATAGCTCCATCCATCCATATTATCATTAATGAATATAACATGATTACTTATTGACTGGCAGTACTTTTTCTGAAGCTAACTCTGACAGTTTCATTTAAACAACAACAGCAACAAAAAACTAATGATGTTGTTACCAATACTCTTGGCCTAGACTTCACAAGACAAGAATATTTATAATTGGGAACGAACAATAAAACATTTAATATTGGCAGATCCACCAGAGTCTCACTCCTTTTAAAAATCATTAAACTGTCCTAACACATAATAATTCTGATATTATAGACATCTGAGGTTATAAAGAATATGTGTTTTTAACTCTCATAAGCCTAGTCTTGGTTGGCTATATGTTTATTTACATATATTACATCTGGACCAGCTCCATCCATCTGCACAGACTCTTCACATACATTGAGTACAAGGGCATACAGGCATACAGACAGGGCTGCATCCCATTTGCTTTAGTAGATAGTAAAATGAGGGATTGGAGATGTAGCTCATCGGTAAGGTGCCCAACTGAAATGTATGAAGCCCTAGCACCACAAAAACAAAACAAGACAGCACAATTTTACTAAGGACTTAAGATTTGTTCATCATTCCTGACTTTAGGAATTCCTGACAGTGACGGCTAATATCGTCAATTTAACAGGACCCAGAATAACCAAGGAGATACGCCTCAGAGCACAACTGCAAGGGTGATCCAGATCCAGACCTGCTTAACGGTCCTGAGAAGACCTAACTCTGGGGCTGAGCCAAAGGGCAGAGAACCGAACACAAGCACATCACTCTCTGCTTCCATCTTAAGCCCACCATGATGAACTTTACCCTCAAACTGTGAGATACAATACACCCTTCCTTCCTCCCTGAAGTTGCCTCAGGTGGGTATTGTGCCACAGCAAGGCCGTTAATAATATAGACCACTATTATGGAATATTAGTTTAAGATGTGTTACATTCATTTATGCTGTGGGATATTTGTTTAATGATGCAAAGATGTGTTGTATTTTTTATGTTGCATTTGTTTTACTCTGTGAAGCTGTGTTACTTTGCCTGTCTAAAATACCTGATTGGGCTAATAAAGAGCTGAACGGCCAATAGCAAGACAGGAGAAAGGATAGGCGGGGCTGGTGGGCAGAGAGAACAAATAGGAGAAGAAAGCCAGGCTCAAGGAAAGATAGAAGAAGGAGCAAAAAAAGGAGGAGAGGAGGGTGCCAGGGGCCAACCATCCAACCCCACAGCCAGCCAGAGAGTAAGAAAGAAAGTAAGAAGAAACGTAAAAAGACAAAGTGTAGTCAAAGAGAAAAGGGATAGTTTAAGTTAAATAAGAAAAGCAGGTGAAGGCCGGGCGGTGGTGGCGCACGCCTTTAATCCCAGCACTCGGGAGGCAGAGGCAGGCGGATCTCTGTGAGTTCGAGGCCAGCCTGGGCTACCAAGTGAGCTCCAGGAAAGGCGCAAAGCTACGCAGAGAAACCCTGTCTCGAAAAACCAAAAAAAAAAAAAAGAAAAGCAGGTGAGAATCAAGTCAAGCTAAGGCTGGGCATTTGTAAGTAAAAATAAGTCTCTATGTATTTATTTGGAGCTATGTGGTGGGCCCCCAAAGAGAAAAAATGAAGAGAAAAAAAACCTAACAAACAAAGAAAACTACAGACTACTACAGTTTCTTTACATAAATCCAAAATTAAAATCCTATGAATTCTGACTGTAAAATGTTTTGATTTTTATTTCTGCAACAATCTATAAAACATGACAGAAGGCATCAAAACAGTCGTGTCTTGTTTTCCCTCCTACACCAGCCCCAGCTCACCCAACTACAGAGACACAGGAGGGTGTGGGGAGGTCTAAGAACTAAGACTGCAGCCACATCCGTACCTGCGCCTCCTGCACACTGACTCTCCTCTCTTGGTCTTGTGGACCCCGAGTACCTCCGCAAGTTGATCTCCTTATTAACGGGGATTTTGATTCTTCTGAAGTCAATTCAGAGGCCTCAGTGTCACTTTGGGATTCATAAGATTCACTTCCCAGTTCAGTTTCATTTCCTTTAGTCTAAAACAAATAAGAAAGACGGAGAAATTGGTTAGGCACAGTTAGACGGGGAACAGCTCATGAGCATCAGCATGAGGAAAATCATGAAATGTTTCAAGTTTTTATGGGACAAGGTGGGGTTAAACTGCTAGGCTTTCTCATGTGATGAAATGAAAACCGTGAAATGAAAAGGATTGCCACCAAATACAACTCTTAGGTAGCCATTTCTGTGCTGCTCGGTTTGCCAACTGGACACAAACCTAAACATCTAGGAAGCGGGAATCTTAATTAAGAAAATGCCTCTGTAAGACTGCCCTTTAAGCAACTCTGTGAGGTATTTTCTTGATTTATGATTGCATTGGGAGGACCCAGCACACAGTGCCATCCCTGGGCAGGTGGTCCTGGGTTGTATAGGAAAGCCTGAGTAAGCAGCTTTCCCCCGGGTTCCTGCCTTGACTTCCTGGCCTGACTTCCCCGGATGATGGACTGACTATAAGCTACAGGATGGAATCTACCCTGTCCTCCCTAAGTTGTGTTGGATCCTGGTGTTTTTTCATAGCAACAGAAAGCTAACTCAAACAACCTTTTTCTCTGGGGCATTCAGTCAGTCAAGTTTGCTTTGAACTAGTGTTATCAACGGCAACGGGCTATATGCCATAACGTGAGTCACACGGGCCATTTAAAATTTTCTAGCAGCCACAACAGAAAATGTGAAAACGGTTAAAAATCAATTTAACTATATATTTAATCTAGTGAATCCAAGATATTATTGTTATCTAACTTATACATTCAACATGTAACAGTACAAAAAGCTACTGGAATATTTTGCATTTTTTAATACTAGACCTTCATAATCCCATTTGTACTTAAATATTTTGTACTTAAATATTGTACTTAAAATATTTCAAAATCCAGATTAACCAATATTTAAATGCTTAGTAGCCACATGTGGCTAGCAGCTACTACCATGGGCAGCTTATCTCTAAACCTTGTTAAACATTAGTTATCCTTTTTAAGCTTCTCTCTTTCCCAGAAAAAGTATCACAAAACACTTGCCTGGTCCTGAATATCCAAAGCACTTTTCCTACTTTTCAAGATAATCAAATCAAATCATCTATAGCATTAAGTAGTAATATGTTATTACCAATGTAATTCGGGAAGAGTCTAAAGTTCCACTGTACCTGTGTCGTAACAAGTTTGAAGTAAATGCCCTTCTCCTTCATGAGCTCATCATGATTTCCTTGCTCCACAATGACACCATCATCAAACCCAGCAATGACGTCAGCATTACGAACTGTAGACAAGCGGTGAGCTATCACGATGGTGGTCCGGCCTTCTCTAGCCTGGAGAGAGAGAAACATGGCTATGAGACATGAGTAATTATATGTAAAAACTCATTCAACTTATGTTTGCTGAATGTCAGTGCTTTGACAATATAAAACCAGTAAAGCTTCAGAAAATAGTCTATTAATTCAACAAATATATGGGCATGAAGTCTCTCTTTAGCCATGGAGCTATTCATAACTGATAGCTCTGGTAAAGGAAAAAGCAGTTTTCTTCAATGGAGTAAAACTCAGTGCATCACCCATACCACGTGGCAGGCCCGATGCTCAGGAGAAGTCAGCCAACACAAATGGGACTCTTGTTTTGTATGTTTGTTTTAAGAGAGAGAGAAGAGAGAGAACATGAAGTTGGGTGGGTAGAAAGGTGAGAGAAGATCTGGAGGGATTGGGGTTGAGTAAAGAATATGACCAAAGCTGGGCATGGTGACACATGCCTTTAATCCCAGCACTTGAAAGGCAGAGGTAGCTGGATCTCTGAGTTCAAGACCAGCCTGATCTACAGATAGGGTTCCAGGACAGACAGGGCCACACAGAGAAACCCTGTCTCTGAAAACAAAAGAATAACAACAACAAAGAATATGATCTAAATACACTGTATGAAATTCTCAAAGAATAAATAAAAACATTACTAGAAAATAAATAGAACTTTTTTTTTTTTTTTAAGTAGAGTGCTATGGGGAGGTAGAGACTGAAAGATACTGAGACTCATAGACCAGCCAGTGTTGCCAAATCAGTGAGCTCCAGGTTCAGTGAGAGACACTGTCTCAAAAAATAAGGTGGAGATCAATTAAGGAAGATAATCCATACATGTGCACACATGTTCAAGTGCAGCTATACATGCATATGCATACACACACGCACAGTCACACATATAAGAAAAAACATAAACAGTGGAATACTATTATTCTTATAATTCAGACCTTGTAAGTACAGCTCACAGACCTTATCCAGAGCCGCCTGAACCACGGCTTCACTTTCTGTGTCCAAAGCTGAGGTCGCCTCATCCAACAAAAGGATCTTGGGGTTGCGGACCAGGGCACGAGCGATGGCGATTCTCTGTTTCTGTCCCCCACTCAGCTGCGCCCCTCTCTCACCAACCAGGGTGTCAAATTTCTACAAATTAAAAAAACAAAACAAAACAGGAAGGTGTAGTAAAGCAACAAACTACTTCAGTTCACATTTCAAATTGCGATGTGATCATCACTGGAGCCTCGACAGCAATACAGTCCAGTTCTACCGCTTGTAGATAGAGTGAGCGATGTAAAATCCACAGTAAACTGGATTTCTCTTCTAAGGAAGTTCTTCTGATTAACAGGAGTTTTTACATGGATGGCATCAGGCCAGAGCTCTGCTCTCCGAGCCTCGGGGTGACAGCAGACAGGCACAACTCACATGGGGCAGTTTCATGATGAAGTCATAGGCGTTGGCTTCCTTGACAGCTTTCTCAATCTCATCCATGGTGACGTTTTCTCGGCCATAGCAAATGTTTTCAGCGATGGTGGTGGCAAACAACACAGGTTCCTGACTCACCACACCAATGATTTCCCGCAGATACCTCACATTGATGGTCCTGATGTCCTGTCCGTCGATGCTGACCTGAAATAGAATGCGTGGTTTTCACTTTAGCCTCATGGAGTCAGAATGATGGGCAGTGGTAACTGCTGCTGGTACATGCCCACTCACCACGCCCTCTATGGGGTCATACAGCCTCTGCAGCAGCTGGACAGTGGTGCTTTTCCCACAGCCACTGTTGCCAACCAGGGCCACCGTCTGTCCACTCTGCACCTTCAGGTTGAGGCCCTTCAAGACCTGCAAAAAAGGTGAGATGCTAATGTCAGGGCAATTCCCAGACACACAGATCTATGCGTGTTCTATGAGCTGAAAGCTGAATTCAGTACTGGGTTTAAACACATAACATATGTGTGATTTTGTTTTACAGTATCTAAAGGAGTATCTCTATCCAACAAATTATTGAATCACAGATTTATCATTTATCACCGTACCTTAACTCCACTTCGAGATGGGTAGCTGAAGTGGACATTTTTAAATTCTAAATTTCCCATTATACTGTCTGGTTTGTGTCCCTTTGTTGAGAAGCTGTCAATGTTTGGCTCCTAAACAGAAACATATTTTAGGCGATCACTAGGTTACAATAACTACCTGTAGGGACACTCTGTGGAGAGAGGAAGTAAAAACAAAACTGACTCGATCAGAAAAATCTTTCAAGCAGATGGATCAATGGGTGGGCAGGTCAGACTCACATTGTCAATTATCCTGAAGATTTCATAGGCTGCCCCTCTTGCGTTTGCGAAGGCTTCTATGTTTGGGGCAAGATGTCCAATACTGAAAGTCCCAGTTAATATAGAGAAGAAGACCTGAGGACGGGGACCAAAGCAAGCAATTACTTAGTGCTCAGCACAATTTTTCTCCTTTTTCCTCTAACAACCAATTTCATTTCAAAATGACAAAAATAATTGACAGAATACTGATGAGAATAAATTGCAAGAATGGTGAGTACTAAAATATTTTAAGTTTATGACTAAGAGATTCAAATTTAAAACCTGGTAATTGGCTGTATTTAACCATTCCATACTATGTACATAGATCAACGTATTGTACTGTAGTCACCAAAAGTAAAATATTTGTGATTCTTTGATTAAAATAAAAAAATAATGTAAATTTAAGTTTAAACACTTAATGTGCTTAGAATCTGGAATTAGTCTTACTTGCTTCATCACACAGGGTATACTTTCTATACAATCATCATATTAAATAGAAAGGTTTTTTTTTTTTTCAAAAATTCAGCATTTTTACCTAGATTTTCACAAGAATAAAATGAAATAAACACAAGAAGACCAACCAGGTCTGTACCTGGATGAGTACTGTACATCTTTAGGACATTCTCTTCAAATCTCTGGCCTTCAAGTTGACCTGCTCTGTCTAGGCTGCGCTGGATGCCACTGACTGCAAATGTTCTCCCAATCCTATAGCACAAACCTAAGGCGTGACTCAGTGTCCCCAGTTCACCTCCCTAGACTGTGTTCTTTTTGAAGTCTAATGAGCAGGTATTTGGGCTTTTGTTCTTTGTTTTATTCAAAACACTTGCTTCTTGTTACTAAAGACTCATCTTTTCTCTATTGGAGCTTTACGAGAACTGAGGTCACCACTCGCTTCTAAGCCAGACAGGAATATGACTGTGTAGCACGTCTAGTCTTCACAAGGACTCTAAAAGCTATGGCACATACTCTTGTCACATCTGTTTGGCAGAAGAGATAAGAGAAGCCAGAAGAGTTTAGACAAGAGCTCTGAATCACGGATCTGGTAAAGTCCAGCCAGAATTTGGACCCAGTGGGTCTGGTATAAAATCCCGCATGCACTACTCGGATGTTCCTGCTTGTAAGACAGATTTGCACTCAGTGAACGTATGATGCACATTGCTCATCCAGAGCTGGGGCTGCAGCTCAAGGGGAGAGGAGCTACCTAGGCTAACATGTGTGAAGCCCAGGTTCTATATGCTGTGGGATGTCTTTCTGTATGCTGTGAATATGTGTTGCTCTGATTGGTTGATAAATAAAGCTGCATTGGCCTATGGCAAGGCAGTTTCGACGCAGGTGGAAATCCAAGCAGACAGACAGGAAGAGAAAAGAGAGGCAGAAAGATGCCTTCCTGCTATCTAGGGAGCAGCATGTAATGGCACACAGGTAAAGCCACAGAACACATGACAACATATAGATTAACAGAAATGGGCTAAGTTTAATAATAAGAGCTAGCTAGCCATGTAATTTGTAATTGATATAAGCCTCTGTGTGTGTTTACTTGGGTCTGAGCAGCTGCAGGACCAGGTGGGACACAGGAAAAACTTCCAGCGACATCTATACTCAGCATATGAAATAAATAAATAAATAAATAAATAAATAAATAAATAAATAAATAACACTATTTTTCTATATCACAGTAAGCAGGACACAGTTCTTATTATAATCTAAGCTCTTCTACTTAGAAATATTTAACTTCTTAAAAATAAAAACTACCCTAAGGGCTGGAGAGATGTCTCATATTGCTCCTGCAAAGGATCTGAGTTCAGTTCCCAGCAACCATGTTGGGTGGTTCCCAACCACCAGCTAATAACTACCTGTAACTCCAGCACCAATGGACCTGACACCTTCTTCTGGCCTCCAGTGGCACATGTACACACATGTGTATGACACACATATATTTATACATATACATAATGAAAAATAAGATAAAATTTTAAATTACCTTAAAAACTGTAGGTGGGGGGAGCCTATTCCTAATCAAATAGCCTCATAAATGGTATTGAATGGGGTTTAAAAAAACAGAGGCAATTGGACCCTAGAATCTACAAGACCCACTCCATCACCCAAGTCCACCAAACCCATCATCCTTTCCATGGCCAACCATCCCCCACAAAATCAGCAGCCCCGAGAGGCACAAGCACCACCTGCACCAATTGGAGGAAGAGCAGCCCACCCGTGAACAGCCCTCTCCATCAACATCAGCAGATCCTATAGGCACAGGCACCACCCACAACAGCTGGAAGAAAAAACCCACGGGCACAAGTAAAGCCCACACCAGCCAGAAGAGCTGGACAGTATGCTGGACCTAGGCACCCAAACCCCCACAAACCTCAGCGGAGACGACCCTATCGACCTGACAACCATCCTATCACTAGACCCGTTGGCCATTCAGGACAAAAGACAATAAAGGAAACAGACAGACAATAAAGGAGCAAAAGACTCATCCAACAAAGATATCACAAGAATCAACACTGTTCCTATAATTATCCCAAACCCAAATGGGTAAACAGCAGTGTAAGAACACATTCAACAACATAAAGAGCAATATGGTACCACCAGAATCTAGAGGTTCTAAAAGAGCAAGACCTGAACATCCCAATGCAGATGAAGCAGAAGAAAACAACCTTAAAAACAATTTTATGAAGATAAAAGAGGTTCTTAAAGAGGAAATGAAAAATTCCCTCGAAGAAATCGAGGAAAAGATAAACAAAAAAATTGGAAGAAATCAATAAGTCCCTTAAAGAAAGCCAAGAAAAAAACAATCAAACAGGTGAAGGAAATGGTTTAAGACTTGAAAATGAAAATTGAGACAATAAAGAAGACACAAACCGAGGGAATTCTAGACATGGGAAGAATGGGAAACAAACAGGAACTACGGATGCAAACATAACCATCAGAATACAAGAGATGGGAAGAGAGAATCTCAGGTGTTGAAGATATGATAGAGGAAATAGAATCATTGGTCAAAGAAAATGCTACTTCCAATAAATTCTTAACACAAAACATCCAGGAAATCTGGAACACCATGAAAAGATCAAACCTAAAAATAGGGATAGAAGAAGAAGAATTCCAGTTCAAAGGTACAGAAAATATATTCGACAAAATCATAGAAGAATACTTTCCCAACCTAAAGAAGAACATGCCTAAGAAGGTACAAGAAGCTTACAGGACACCAAATAGACTGGACCCCCCCCAAAAAAAAGTCTCCTGGACATATAATAATCAAAACACTAAACATACAGAATAAAGAAAGAATATTAAGAGCTGCAAAGGAAAAAGGCCAAGTAAAATATAAAGGCAGACCTATCAGAATTGCACTCAACTTCTCAATGGAGACTCTGAAAGCCAGAAAGTCCTAGACAGATGTTATGCAGACACTAAGAGACCATGGATGCCAACCCAGACTATTATAACTTTCAATCACCATAGAGGGAGAAAACAAGATATTCCAAGATAAAACCAGATTTAAACAATACCTATCCACAAATCCAGCCCTACAGAAAGTACTAGAAGGAAAACTCCAACCTAAGGAAGTTAGCTGCACCCACAAAATCACAGGCAACAGATAATCTAATATCAGCAAATCCCAAAGAAGGGACACACACACACACACACACACACACACACGCACACGCACACGCACACGCACACGCACACACACACACTAACATCACCACCAACAAAACCAAAAATATCAGGAACTAACAATCATTGGTCATTAATATCCCTGAATATCAATGGACTCAATTCACCTATAAAAAGACACAGACTAACAGAATGGATACGAAAACAGGATCCATCCTTCTGCTGCATACAAGAAACACACCTCTACTTCAAAGACAGACATTACCAATCAAATGAACCTAAGAAACAAGCTGGTGTAACTATCCTAATATCTAACAAAATAGACTTCAAACTAAAATTAATCAAAAAATATGGAGAAGGACATTTCATACTCATCACAGGAAAAAGATCCATAAGAAGTCTCAATTCTTAACATTTATGCCTCAAATACAAGGGCATTTCAGACCTGCCCCTTGGGGGCCTGGCCAATATGCAGGCAGTGCCTTGGCTGGCTAAGGGTCCTAACAACATCCTGCACTCATTGCTACATGGTGTTCCTGTGCATGTGTGGAAGTCCCCTCATAAAAGGTGCGGCCCCCCCTCCCCATTCCCCCATCCACCCACATCCCGCAACAAGACAGCTCTTCCATCCCTCTCCCTTCCCCCTTCACCACTAATAAAACTTTCCACATGAGCACTATCTGCATGGCGGGTCTCAGTCTCTTACCTGCCATGAGGCACCTTGGCTCGAACCCACCAAGGTCCCTCTCCTGCCATTTTAAAACACAACATCTGGTGCTGTGAACGAGGCAGGCTCTCCCGAAGTTCTGAGGCACACTGGGACCCAGGAACCACAACAGGCTCACCTTCCAGCTCACCCCATCGCTCAGCACCCATCCAACCAAGGCAACTGCATAAGTTTCCCCTCAGTTGTTCTAAACATGTCCCTGATTCTCAACAGCGGTTGCAGTTCAGAGCTCTGGGTCAAGGCCAGTTGTGCAATCAGGCTGCCAGGGGCAGTATTGTCTCAGCCCCACAGGGACTGGCTCCCCCACTCCAGTGCCTCACTGAGGCCACACCTGCCCCACTGCCCGAGGGATGAGGAAGTGACCTTTGATTGTCTGTCACCCCTCTGGTACTCCAATATGACAGGCTCTCTTCACCTGGCCCCAGCCCACCACCCTTGGAGCTGCAATCCTGCAGTTTCATTAGGCCCAACGGGACTTCTGCGACCCCATTCCTAACGTTTTCCTATGGATGAGACCCCTTTAGAGCTCGGTTTTCATCCTTGCCTTCTGGCCTCTACCAAACCCTGGTACCTAGCGCCTCTGGCTTAGCCAAGTTGGACATGACCCCCGTTGAATGTGCTGACGACCCTCTGAATGACATGGTCCTCATTCAGTCCTCTCTGAGTCCTGTGGATGCCCCATACTACAGGCTGCAATAACCCTTTCCTTTTCCTTCTCTCATCCATGGGAACCGCGTCTTCCACAGCCTCTCATTCCCCCTCAGAATGCCTCTTACAAAACCTCCAGCCCCTACACCTAGCACCCGACCTCAATGGCCCTAAACTTATTCACCTTGCAATCAAATTTAGCCTCAATAGTCCTTAGATAACAATCCAAATGGCCAATCAACAGCCCCCTAGATCCAAATATTTGTCAAGCCCTTTATGACTGTTAGTTATTATTATTCAGCGCGGTGTTATTCATTAAGCAGCACTGTTTATCACGGGAGAAAAGCCACGAGGCCCAACAAAACCCACTACAAGAGTTTATTAAGAAAAGGAACAGAGGGGAATGTGCTTAGGCCTGTGGAAGATTGTGCATGGAGAGAGAGAGGAAAAAGAGGGGGAGGAGTCTGTGATCTGCTTTTTATGGATTACCCTGCACATATGCATATGGGCTTATGTAGCTACACCACGCACACGCATAAATTGCATGATCACGCTGTGTGCAAATTACATAAAGCCCTGGAATGACTAAACATCTTGCCTGGCTACTAGACAGCACATGTATGATCATGTAGCTGGGGGAGTGGCCAGGAATTTCAACATTCCAGATTCTTTGTTTATTATAAAAATGGCAGGTGAACAGAACAGGGCGCCATGTATCCCAAAACTGCTTCCTGCTGACTTGGTGGGTGTCAGTTAGCTCTTGGGGGTAGGGAAGGGGATTTTGGGGGTAGCCGGACATCCTGAGGTAGTATTATCATACGCTATATGATAATAGCAATTTACATTTTAAAGATCTATTCAGATTAACAAAAAACTAACTCAGAGATTTACACCTATGTTTTGGCCAAGTGTTCAACACCGACCTTATAGAGAATTTAAATAAATGGTGACATAGGTTTGATAAATAAGGTATTTGATAAACAAAATACATATTTTATAAGGGAGTTTCTAGTTCCCCACGAGGATCCTTTTCTCAGAGTTGAGTCACACTCCAACTCACAAGCCCCTTTTCTTAGTCTTATGAAAGCTGCTAACATTGAAGACTGTTAGGGAACACAAGTTGATAGTCATTCATACCTAATAGACAGACAGTCCTCAAATGCTCAGAGATCTGCAGAATATGGCATTTCAAATGTTTAATGAAAAAGCTTTTCATAGCTGGGTGGCAGACCTAGACCTGGCAGCTGAAGACTGATGTTTTTGCCCTGAGACCTCTGCCCTCAATGACCATGGAGGACCCTGGGGTGGCTGTCTAGGTAGCCAGCAGGTCTCTGTCACTTTCAATCACTAACTCAGGTAAAATTTGTCCTTCTCAGATCTCTGATGCTGTTTGATGACCAGGATTTGTCAGTTCAACAGCAGCAACCAAGGCTTCAGCTTCCTTTTCAGTTCTCAATGTGAAATTCACAAGCCTCACTCTCTTAGAGCTAATACTAGATCTAGACATGGTTCACCTTGCTACCAGACTCAAAAAAAGGGGTATGACTGCTGTCAGTGGTCAGGTATGTCCTGGTGAGTTAGATAAAAAGAAGGTGCTTTAAGGTTTGCTTATGTGAAGACAGGAAAGCTGTCTCACTTCTGTTCACTTACTTTTCCTTCTCAGATCTGATGGTGTTTGTTGACCAGGGCACTAATAGATTTCCCAGTTAACAGATCTCTCCCTGCCCTCTGACATTAGAGAGGGTATGGAAGCCTCCCAGCCTTTTGCTATGACACCAAGATGTAAATCTGTGCCAGTTGTTTATGACACCTACAGGTCCACCCCTCCTGGAGACTCGTGCCAAGGCCAAACCTGCAGGGACCCTCCAGATACGCCAGCCCCTGTACCACCTCCGAAGATACCAACTGAGCAAGTACTGACAAGTTGATTTCACCCATGTCCTCACTCATGAAAAGTTCTGTTATCTCTTAACCCTTACTCAAGGAGCAGATGCATGAGGTCTCCAGGATGAAAGCTAGTTGAATGCTTCTTCACTCACACCTCCCACTGTGTGTGACCCCAACTCCCAACTCCCCCCACCCCACTTCATCCCAAGTCAGCAGGAAGCAGTCTTGAGAATTTGGCACCCTCATTTCCTGCTCCACTTGCCATCCATAACACCTTTTCATAGCAATCAAAAGGGAGGGATGCTAGCATTCAGACCTGGGGACCTGGCCAGTAAGCAGGCAGTACCTTGGCCAGCTCAGTGTCCTGACAATGTCATGCATTCATTGCTACATGGTCTCTCTGCACATGCTCAAAGTCCCCTCATGAAAGGTGTCCTCTCTTCTTCTCTCCTCAGCCCCCTGCTCATTCTCTTCCCCCTTCTCTCTCCCTTCCCCTCTCTTTCTTTCCCTCTGTCTCTTCCCACAAGGCAGCTCTGCGCTCTCTTTCCCTTTCCCCTTTACCACTAACAAAACTCTCCAAGTGAGCGCTGTCTGCCTGGCTTGTCTCTGTCTCTTACCCGCTGTGGGGCACCTTGGCTCCAAACCACCAAGTTCTCTCTCCCACATTTTTCAAATACAACACCCACATTTGTAAAAGAAACACTACTAAAGCTTAGATCACACATCAAACCACACACACTAATAGTGGGTGACTTCAACACCCCACTCTCACCAATGGACAGGTCTGCCAGACAGAAACTTAACAGAGAAATAAGGGACTTAACAGATTTTATGACTCAAATGGACTTAACAGACATCTACAGAACATTTCACTCAAACACAAAAGAATATACCTTCTCAGCTTCTCAGAGAACTTCTCTAAAATTCACCACATACTCAGTCACAAAGCAAATCTCAACAGATACAAAAAAATTGGAATAACCCACTGTATCTTGTCAGATCACCATGGCTTAAAGTTAGAATTCAACAACAACACAAATTACAGAAAGCCTACAATCTCATGGAAACTGAATACTGTCCAACTGAATCACCAATGGGTCAAGGATGAAATAAAGAAAGAAATTAAAGACTTTCTAGAATTCAGTGAAAATGAATGCACAACATACCCAAACTTATGGAACACTATGAAATCGGTGCTAAGAGGAAAGTTCATAGCACTAAGTGCCTACATAAAAAATTTGGAGAAATCTCACACTAGTGACTTAATAGCACACCTGAAAGCTCTAGAACAAAAAGAAGCAAGCTCACCCAGGAGGAATAGAGGGCAAGAAAGAATCAAACTCAGGGCTGAAATCAATAAAATAGAAACAAAGAGAACAATACAAAGAATCGATGAAACAAACAATTGGTTCTTTGATAAAATTAACAAGATAGACAAACCATTATCCAAACTAACTAAAAGGCAGAGAGAGAATATCCACATTAACAAAATCAGAAATGAAAATGGGGATGTAATTACAGACACTGAAGAAATGCAGAGAATCATTAGGACATACTTCAAAAATCTGTACTCCACAAAACTGGAAAATCTAAAAGAAATGGATAATTTTTCTGGATTGGTATCACATACTAAAATTAAATCAAGACCAGATAAACAATTTAAATAGACCTATAACCCCTAAGGAAACAGAGGCAGTCATTAAAAGTCTCCCAACCAAAAAAAGAAGTCATGTTCAGATGGTTTCTGTGCAGAATTCTACCAGAATTTCAGAGAAGAGCTAATACCAATGCTCCTCAAATTGTTCCAAAGAATAGAAATAGAACAAACATTGCCAAACTCTTTTTTATGAGACTAAAGTTAATGTGATACTCAAACCACACAAAGATGCAACAAAGAAAGAGAATTACAGACCAAACTCCCTCACAAACATTGACGAAAAAATACTCAAAATAAAATACTGGCAAACTAAATCCAAGAATACATAAAAAAAAAAATCATCCACCATGATCAAGTAAGCTTCATTCCAGAGATACAAGGGTGGTTAAGCATACAAAAAAAAAATCTGTCAATGTAATCCACCATATAAACCAAACTGAATGAAAAAAAAAAAAAAAAAAACATGAACATCTCATTAGATGCTGAAAAGGCCTCTGACAAAATCTAACACTCCTTCATGATAAAGGTCTTGGAGAGATAAGTGATACAAGGAAAATACCTAAACATAATAAAAGCAATATACAGCAAGCTGACAGACAACATCAAATTAAATGGAGAGAAACTCAAAGTGATTCCACTAAAATCAGGATCAAGACAAGGCTGTCTACTCTCCCCATATCTATTCAATATAGTACTCGAAGTTCTAGCTAAAACAACAAGGCAACAAAAATAAGGCAACAAAAGGAGATCAAGGGGATACAAATTAGAAAGGAAGAAGTCAAACTTTCCCTATTTGTAGATACATGACCCCAAAAATTCTACCAGGCAACTCTGATAGCTGATACATACCTTCAGTAATGTTGCAGGATACAAGATTAACTCAAAAAAATCAGTAGCCCTCCTACATACAAATGATAAATGGGCTGAGAAAGAAATTAGAGAACCAACACCTTTTACAATAGACAGCCCCAAATAATATAAAATACCTTGGGGTAACTCTAATCAAACAACTGAAAGGCCTGTATGACAAGAACTTTAAGCCTTTGAAGAAACTGAAGAAGATATCAGAAAATAAAAATATCTCCCATGCTCATGGATAGGTAGGATAAACATAGTAAAAATGGCAATCTTACCAAAAGCAATCTGCAGATTCAATGCAATCCCCATCAAAATCCCAACACAATTCTTTACAGACCTCAAAAGAACAATTTTCAACTTCATATGGAAAAACAAAAAACCCAGGGTAGCTAAAAGAATCCTGTACAATAAAGGAACTTCTGGAGGCATTACCATCCCTAACTTCAAGCTCTGCTATAGAGCTATAGTAATAAAAACAGCTTGGTATTGGCATAAAAACAGACATGTGGATCAATGGAATAAAATCAAAGACCCTGACATCAATCCACATCCCTACGAATGCCTGATTTTCGACAAAGAAGCCAAAATTGTACAATGGAAAAAAGAAGGCATCTTCAACAAATGGTGCTGGCATAACAAGATGTGTACATGTAAAAGAATGCAAATAGACCCATATCTATTGCCACGCACAAAACTCAAGTCCAAGTGGATCAAAGACCTCAACATAAATCCATTTACACTGAACCTAATATAAAGGAAAGTGGGAAGTAACCTTGAAGGTATTGGAAAAGGAGACCACTTCTCGAATATAACACTAGTAGCACAGACACTGAGATCAACAATTAATAAATGGGACCTCCTGTAATTGAGAAGCTTCTGTAAGGCAAAGGACATGGTCAATAAGACAAAATGGTAGCCTACAGAATGGGAAAAGAGCTTCACCAACCCCACTTCTGACAGAGGGCTGATCTTCAAATATATAAAGAACTCAAGAAACTAGACATCAAAATGCCAAATAATCCAATTTTTAAAAAATAGGGTACATATCTAAACAGAGAATTCTCAACAGAAGAACTGAATGGCTGAAATACACTTAAAGAATTGTTCAAAATCTTTAGTCATCAGGGAAATGTGAATCAAAATGACTCAGATTTCATCTTATACCTGCCAGAATGGATAAGATCAAAAACACTGATGACAGCTTATATTGGAGAAGATGTGGAGTAAGGGAAACACTCCTCCATTGTTGGGGGTGTAAACTTGTACAGTCACTTTGGAAATCTATATGATGGTTTCCCAGAAAATTGGGAATCAATCTACCTCAAGACTCAGCAATACCAATTTTGGACATATACCCAAGGAATGCTCAATCATACCATAAGGACACTTGCTCTACTATGTTCATAGAAGCATTATTTGTAATAGCCAGAACCTGTAAACAACCTAGATGACGCTCAACTGAAGAATAGATAAAGAAAATGTGGTACATTTACACAATGGAGTACTACTCAGCAGTAAAAAACAGACATCATGAAATTTGCAGGCAAACGGATGGAACTAGAAAAAAACCATCCTGAGTGAGGTAATCCAGAAAGACAAACATGGTATGTATTCACTCATAAGTGGATACTGCATGTAAAGCAAAGGATAATCAGGTTACAATCCACAGCCCTAGAGAAACTAGGTAACAAGGAGGACCCTAAGAGGGACATATGGATCACCCTGGGAAAGGGAAATAGAGATCTCCTGGGTAAACTGGGGGCAGGGGTGGGTAGGTGAGTAGAGGGGAGGGGATTGGAGTTGGGAACATGAGAGATTGGGAAGGTCGAGTTGTGGGAGAGAGACAAAGGAAAGCAACAAAAGATATCTTGATAGAGGGGGCCATTATGGGGCTAGGGAGAAACCTGGTGCCAGGGAAGCTCCCAGGAATCCACAAGGATGACCCCAGGTAAGACTCCTAGCAATAGTGAAGAGGGGGCCTAAAATGGCCTTCTCCCGTAATGAGATTGGTGACTACCCTATTGTCATTCTAGAACCTTCATCCAGTAACTGATGGAAACAGATGCAGAGATGCATAGCCAAGCACTGGGCTGAGCTCTGGGAATTCAGTTGAAGAAAGGGAGGAGAAATTATATAAGCAGGGGGTCGGATGGTCAAGATCATGACAGAGAAACCCACAGAGACAGCTGACCTGGGTCATGGGAGCTCATGGACTCGAGACTGACAGCTAGGGAGCCTGCATGGGACCGACCTAGGCCCTCTGCATGTGGGTAACAGTTGTGCAGCTTGGTCTGTTTGTGGGGCTCCTAGCAGTGGGACCAGGATCTGCCACTGGTGCATGAGCTGGCTTTTTGGAACCTACTCCCTATGATAGGATGCCTCACTCAGCTTTGATGCAGGAGCTTGGTCCTGCCTCAACTTGATATGCCATGTTTTGTTGACTCCCATGGGAGGCCTTACACTTTCTGGGGAGTGGATGGGGGTTAGAAAGGAGGCAGGGGAGGGAACAAGAGGAGAGGAGGGAGAGGGAACTGTGGTTGGTATGTAAAAAGAATAATATAAGTAAAATTTTAAAAAAAGAGGCAATTATTACATCTCTATCACAAATCTGAATTTTGATAAAGCACATTGTTTTCCAGACATGTGGTACCCACCTATGATTGCCAAACTCAAAAGCTGAGTCTGGAGAATCAGGAGTTTGAGGATAACCTGGACTACATAATGTAATGATCAAAATATAAAAGGTATTACATTAAATGATTCAAGAAAAGGTGGCCAGTCATGAACTCAACATGCTTATACTTAGGGAGGGAAAAAAAAATGAATCTACTATCACAGATTGAGTTTGGCTTACAAATTATTTCATTGTCTTCAAATGAAAGAAAATAGCACTTGGACTTGTACACTGTCCTACAAGGCAGAAAACCTCTAAATAGAATTTTCTGTTACAAAGAGCAACCATTTACATTTCTACAAAATTGTGAGATTGCCATTCAAAAGATTTTTATTATTTATTTTTTTGTTTGAATAGTAAATAAGAAAATAAGAGAAGCACTTAACGTGATGTTTGTAAAAAAGAGGCCATCTCATTAAATGTAGGCTCATAGCAGAGAGATGGCTAATGTGAATGGTATTTAGGCTGCAGGTCTGAGAATCACCTTTTCTGAAAATACTTCTTGTCCTCAGAGACTAAATTTTGCCAGACCTTGCAACCAAGTTAATAACATGCCTGAAGACCATTTAACACCATATAGTCACTCTGTTTCCCTACTGTGTATTCATGCAGTTTAAGTTGAACTTGCCTTTAAGAAAGCAACGTAACCAACCTAACCATGTCTGGACTTCAGATATACTTCGCTTTTACAACCTAAGCTAAATGCATAGCTTTAATCTTAAACTACCTATTCTTCCATATTCCTGACCCAGAAGAGTGTATGTATCTGTGTGTGTGTGTGTGTGTGTGTGTGTGTGTGTGTGTGTGTGTGTGTGTGTGTCTGTTATGGTGATAATTTGCTAAAAACAGACAATAAATTGAAAGTAACTTTAAAGAAAACAAGAATCCAGCATAAATGTTAGAATCATCAAGTGGATAGGTTGATAACATCTGCCTGCAGTTCTGAGTGCTATTTCGTGTCAGTAAAGTAACATCTTCTCTTGTAAAACTCTATTAAAAAATTTCAGTATAAAAGAATTCTTCATTCTTCAAATGGTTCTTCAAAAGGGTAGGAGAGAGGAATTATGAAGTATTAGATAGAAAGATAGAAAGAGACAATAAGAAAGAGAGACACAGGATAGCTTTGGGAGGGCCCTGGGTCAATACCCAGTCACCTTGAGGTTTATTCCAAAGGGCTTTTTGTATAATACCAAGGGGCAAAGCAAAAGACCTCCCCCTTTCAAGATCAAAGCACAATGTACAGCCAAGTGTAGACCTTTCAAAACACCTGGTAAACACACCTGTAGCCACATCATCCCATTATGCAGCTCTCCTGGGTAAAGCAAGTTCAGATTCTCTAACTTTGAGTAATTTGGGCCCCCACAATTCTTTTCCAATACCATATTTTTCTGTGCTATTCAATGAATACAGAGCAAAGCCCTTTGTAAGGACAGACAGACATCAGACCACAAATAACAAGACAGAAGACACAGGGTGAGAGGTGGAGAATTCAAATGTAGTCTCTAATAGGAATTCTAACCACAACCCCATGCCTGGCAAGACACCTAATCATTTCCGGGGCCGTAAGTAATTTTCTAGTAATTTTCATGCAGCATGATCATGTAAACTATGCTCATGCATGGCGTAGCCACATGGGCCCATATGTGCATGTGCATGGGTAGTTTATAAAAGGCAGATCCCATGTACCCTCCCCGTCTTGGCACATGTCTTTCAAACAGGCCTGATCACATTCTTTTCTGTCCCTCCCTCCTCCTAATAAAACTCTCATAGTGGGTTTTGTTGTGCCCTGTGACTTTTCCTTGCAGGGTAAAAGCACCACATAAAACCAACAGTCTCATTCTTAGTTGTGGTGGTTTGAATAAGAATGGCCCCAATAGGCTCATGTATTTGAATGCTTAGTCACCAGGGAGTGGCACTCTTTGATAAGATTATTAAGGGTTAGGCGATGTGGCCTTGTTGGAGTAGGTTTGACCTTGTTAGAGGAAGTATATCACTAGGGGTGGGCTTTGAGGTTTTAAAAGCCTATGCTAGCTAGACCCATTTTTCTCTGTGTGTCTCTGTCTCGCTCTGCTTCAAATCAGAATAGAGCCCTCAACTACTCCTCCATGTGTGCCGCCATGCTCCCCACCATGATGATAACCTCTGACACTGTAAGCAAGCCCCCAGTTAAATGCTTTCTTTTATAAGAGTTGCCTTGGTCATGGAGTCTCTTCACAGCAATGGTACAGTCCAAGAGGAAGACTTTTTTTTTTTAATTCTTTAATGCAACATTGACACATAAAGAATAAGTTGAAAGAATAAGGTTTTTTTTTTTAAGATATCTGTAAGAAAGACAACAATATTGATTTGAGATCCATCTATTTCCTCTCCACTCTTAAACCTAGTGACTGAATGAATGTTTCTTTATAGTATTTAATGGGTTTCAAAACACATTCTTCTAAGGTTAAATTACAACTACTTAATTTAAACAGCATTTTCAGTGAATCCTTTTATAAATCATGTGTTACTTACAGTAAGCACTTGTCCAACAGAGTATTCATTTGAGAGGACCAAGGAGGTCCCATACCAGAACGCCAGTGCATACGATGCATACACCAGTAGATAGGCAATACCTATGGAAAGGTTGGCCGTGATCGCTTTCTTTATTCCAACATTTTTAGCTTCTTCTAAATTTTTATCGTACCTGGAAGAAAAACCAGAAATCATTACATGTTCTCATAAGCATGGAGGAAGTATGCTAATGTAACGAGGCAGTGAGTTGAATAGTTGGAACGCACCAGCCCTACAGTGCATGTGTTTCCTTCTTTTTTCCATACATTGCCCCTAAGATGTACTATTATTTTATTCCTTCATTGAACAGTACACTGAGGCTTAAACCTTTTCAGGCCTTAGTAATTATAGGGCACTGGTCTCCTCCCACATTGAGTAAAGCCATTGCCTGCTTGCCAACCTTGACCAGTTGTCCTCCCTATGCTAATTCCCTGGCGGGTTTCACCCTCCTGAATGCTTAAGGGAAGTTCCTTGTTTGTGAATCCTGCATATTGGGCATTAACAGCTTAGATGCAAGAATGTATAAAGTTCTGTAGCGAACTTCTGCCCTCTGGGGTTCCCCCATTGTGCTGTAAGCCTGTGTTTAAGGTTTCCTTCTTCTTTCAACAAACAGCATTCGGCATTCCACTGAGGCGAGTGACCCCGCTGTCTTTGTCTCTGTTTTTCAATCCATGTCCCTTGCTCGGACATGGTGAACGGGTGGTGTTAGCGCGGGCGATATCGCTACAAATGGAGGTCCCACCGAGATCCGAGAAAGAAGGGACATCGCTGATAGACACCCGAAAGGTAAGGCTGGCCAGCAATTTAAAGAAAAAAGAAAAAATAAGGGTGAATTGAAACGGGTGCAGCTAGCTCACAGTCAGTTAATTGGACTGCTAAAGCAGGAGAGCACCGAAGTTAAGAAAGGGCAAGACAGCTAAAGATTTTAAATAAAAAAGGAAATCTTCCCAATAGAGAAGAGGGAAGGAAAGGAAATTTCCCATTAGAAAAGGGAGAAAAATTTTAATCAAGAAAGAAGGATTTTCCCAGTAAAAAGGGGAAAAATTTTGAATCTAGGCCTAAAGATTTTTAGGGCCCTGTAGAGGAAGGATGAAGGAAAGAGAAAAGTCTCTTCCCAGTGGTAATGGAAGAAGAAAAGTCTCTTTCCAATTTAAAAATTTTCAGGATAGCTGAAACTCTGAGCTCTTTCTACCTGCCAGTGCAGAGCGGCAGCATCTGAATGACAAAGAGTCGTAGTTTTGTTGTCTGTCTGCTTAATTTTGGTGTAAATGTTCATTTTTCCCTCAGAGTGGGAATAATTTAATATTTAGGATCCCTTCATGGGAAATGTTTTTCTGTTTTTCCTTTATGGTGGGAATAACTCATTATTAGGTAGTCCCTTCATGGGAGTAAGAGAAAGATTAAACGTGAGTGCACATGTGTGGCACTCCCAGCATGGTGGCGAAGGCGTGCGAGGCAGCCCAGAGCAGCAGGCAGGCAGGTATGTGCAGGCAGGAGGCATAGCTGTGAGGCTGATGAAAGGACAGACTCATGGGCAGGCAAGCCAGCAGAGGCCAGGAGAGGGACTAGCACTACAAGTTTAAATGGGCCCAACTTCTGGTGAAAATGGTTTTGGTCAGGACATGGAATGCTAAGTTTGAATTTCCAGGGATATTAATCAGTCATTGTATAAAGGATTTCCTGTTCTTTTGATTGTCTTAATAAATGTTTGGATTTTCATGGTAGATAAATTAAAGGAACAGAATTCTATTTTGAACTAAATATTAAGTGTGCTCTTGTCTGTTGATCATTACTGAAAATTTGTCTCTGCTCTTTAAGTTGCTTTCTAGAATTCTAGAAATATAACACCTGAAATGGATTGGGTTATTAGCTTATTAAATAATGTTGTTGCTAAGATGAACCCATAAAAAAAATCTCTTACTGATAAAGAGGCTACAAAATTATTTTTCCATTAAATAAAATACAGGTAAATTATTTGATCCACATTGTTAATAACTGGCTATGTGCTAATGTTACTTGAAGATTTTATAAAAAAACTCCAGAGTATTGTCAAAAGTTACCTCTTCAAATCCTATAGAGATTGTATAATTGGCATATGTAAAAAAAGACCATGGAAATAGAAGCTGGTGTAGTACCTACTTTTCAGGAGTGGCTCTGTGCAACATTTATTGGCCTCCTGAAATTCATCTAGCCTCCTTTGAAGATACCTTTAAAATTTGTGAGCCTGAATGTAGCCATTATTGAGACTATTAGTTCTGCTCCTTGTGTGCTGTCTGTTTTTTCTTTATGGTTCTTAGTTGTTCTTTTGCAGAGCTGCCAGCTTAAGTCATGCTGGGATCAAGAAAAATGGGCCTTGGTGGTTCATGTTTCTGGAGCTGTGTTCATGCCAATGGACCGTGGCAGTTAGACACAGATGATGCTCACACACTCCAGAAGAGAATATGACATTGCTGTTGCTGTTGTTGCTGTTATAGTGGTGGTGGCCACTGCTGCTACTGTTTCTGGGATTGCTATTTTTTTTTTTTTTTTTGGTTTTTCGAGACAGGGTTTCTCTGTATAGCTTTGCGCCTTCCTGGAGCTCACTTGGTAGCCCAGGCTGGCCTCGAACTCACAGAGATCCGCCTGCCTCTGCCTCCCGAGTGCTGGGATTAAAGGCTATTTCTTAATTGCTTACTACAGCTAGCACAGTGGAGACCCTGGCAGCAAAAGTAGCTTCCACTGTTAGTTAATCTTTCATTTTATTAGGCAGGATATTTTTTTTCTTTTTTCTTTTTGTTTTTGTTTTTTTTATTTTTTAAATTACACTCATGATATTCATTAATTACACTCATGATATCAATCACATTTGTGGTATTCATAGATTACATTCACAGGGCATGATAAATTTAATTCAGTAGTTATATACATTTTGATTGGCTTTGAAATTTATAAAACTCAAGTTCCATTTGCTTTTGGAATACCATCTTATGAGGACTCCAATTTGCAGTAAGGCTCGAAGGAACGGAATGGCTCAATTGCCTTTAGCCTCCTGGCTATGGGTGGGTTAGGACTTCTGTTGGTCTTTTCTGTGTCGCACAGATTGCAAGCCCAGCGCCACTTTGAGATCTTTGGCAGCAGTTACTCTACAGCTCACGTGGTTAAGCCTGTATGATAATGAGTCTTCAGAGACGGGTAATGCTTGCGGGGTGCTCACCAACCTAAGACAGAGCACTTGTGTGGCCTGGGCAGGTGTGTCTCCATGATGGGTAAGGTGACCTGCTGACGTCCCACACACCCTAAGTCAGAAGCTCATTTTTTAGTAAAAAGGGGGGACCTGTAGGGCCCTGGTCTCCTCCCGTATTGAGTAAAGCTGTTGCCTACTTGCTGACCTTGACCCGATGTCCTCCCTATGCTAATTCCCTGGCGGGTTTCACCCTCCTGAATGCTTAAGGGAAGTTCCTTGTTTGTGTATCCTGCATATTGGGTATTAACAGCTTAAATGCAAGAATGTATAATGTTCTGTAGCGAACTTCTGCCCTCTGGGGTTCCCCCATTGTGCTGTAAGCCTGTATTTAAGGTTTCCTCCCTCTTTCAATAAACGACATTCAGCATTCGGCATTCTGCTGAGGTGAGTGACCCACTGTCTTTGTCTCTGTTTTTTGATCCACAGCCCCTCACTTGGACATGGTGAACAGGTGGTGGTAGCATGGGCGTTATCGCTACAAGTAATTGTGAAGTAATAAAAAATATCAAAAGCACATATTATTACACACACACAGGGAAAACAGCTGGTCACGCAGCTCTGCCTGTAACCCTAGCACGAAGGAAACTGAAGCAGGAGGACCGCAAGTTCAAGGCTAGCCTGTCCTGCTCGGGACAGAGGATGGGAGAAGGAAAGAGTAAGGGTAATGATGGAGGAGGAGGCCGGAGGAGAAGGAAGATAAAAAGGTGGAAGAATGAAGAATTTAGAAAACGAGAAGAAAGAAGGAGATGAAGAACAAAGGAGGAGAAGGAGGAAGAGGAAGGAGGAGGAGCACAGAGTTAAGGAACTGGGGATAGCAATGATAGAATCGCAACATCAAAAAGCTATTCTAAGCTCCGGACCTGATGAAAGCTTTACAGACAGTTTGCTCACTTGGGGTACAGGAAGACTGAGAGCTCCAGACCAGCCAGGGCCACACAGCAAAGGGCTCTCTCTTAGAAACAAACAAGCCGCACACGCTATCTTATTTCTATAGATGTGAATTTTAAAATCACTGATCTACAAAAATTAATTTGGCTTATGACCATATAGTAGGAACAGGCCAGGGAAGCTGCAGGCACCAAATGACACCACGCGACAGTTGGGGCACAGACTGGCCCGGAGGTGAGGTGACGAAGAGCCACAGGCTCCAAGGTAAGGAGCCTGGATCAGGCTTACATCTCACGGAAGAGCAGAGCTATGGAGCTGCACTCTGCCAGCATGCCAGGGACACACAAGCTTAACTAAGCTACCATGCCTACTCATTCTCTTTCCTACCGGAGCAAACTGATAGAAAGGGCACCCCTGGGAGTGGCCAGATCCACAACACCTCAATTAAAAATGCTGAGTCAACTCTCACCAAAGAAAGGTGATTCAGAAAAAAAAAAACAAAACAACTTCTGCTAACAAAGTAACTCCAGATGGACAAGTCCGAACACAAAACCAAAAACTGGATGAAAATCCAAGACAGCACGCACCCTCCAAAAATTACCAATCTCATGGGAAGGGATGGCACTGACAGGGACTGATCTCAAATTCCAAACAAATAATTAAAAAATAGGACTATAATCACATTCACAGACTTTAAAGAGAACATGAATACACTTGTGGAAGTCAATTCAAGATATGGAAATAGGATTCAATAATGACAGAAATACTGAAGAAAAACCAAACCAAAATGATGCTCAAAACACAAAACTCAGTAAGTCAAATCCAAAGGCAAGTGGCAAGTCTTACCAAGAGACTGGCTAATGCAGAGGATGGTCTAGCAGGACGTGAATCAAGGTAAAGTAATCATGTCATTCAGTTTCAAAGACATTGATAATTTTTTTTAACTTTTTTTTATTTTTTGAAAACATGGTAGAACACATAAGAGTCAGGACCAGAAAAGAAACTCCCCATGTCAAGTTATAGTTAAAATACAGAAAGGGTGAAAAAAAGGGAAGTGAAAGCTGCAGGGAAAAAAAGCCAATCATATACAAAGACAGGCTAATCAGAATAACAGCTGATTTTCCCACAGAAATCTTTAAAACCAGAAGGGTTTGGAGTGATGTAGTTCAAATTCAGAAAGAACACTGCTAATAACCAAAACTATTATACTCAGAAAAACTACCTATCATCATTGAAAGAGAAACAAAATTTTCCAGAACAAAACAGTCTAAACACAAGACCGGCAAATTTGAAACTGCTGGAGAAATAAAGGGCATATACTTGAACATATGAGCCTAATTAAGGACTCTCAGAATAGGACTCACTCAGGAAGTAAATCCAACAATCAAAAATCAGCACTCCACGAAAAGTCAAATGTTTCTGCATACAGAAGGAAACACGTTTGAAAGACATATAGAAGAAAAAAAAACTGTTAAAAACTTAATGAAACTATTCTGATTATTGAATTAAATGCATTCACAATTGCGGTTAAATTTCCATTCCAAATGAGCTGGTTTCCTCCTACATGGATATTTTGAAGGGATAGACTGCTTTAGAAGCAGACGCTTTGTGATATCATATCCCACTACACACTGAAGCTTTTGCCATGTTGGGAGACTTACATGACTTGTTATCCCAGACCCCATCCCCACCCTCACTACAGGAGACTTACTCTCATCTCTCAGGTCTCATGCTAATTGAAATCTCCTCTAAGAGACATTCCTTGACCATATTTAAATGTACCCTCCTCATAATCCTCAGTACATTTCTTTTATCAAAGCGAATTTTCAATGACTATGTTTGTGGGGGGGGGGTAGCTAGAGTTTTTCTGGTCCTGCCTGGCCCACAGTCAGGACAAATCTCTCTCCCACCAGTCCTGTAGCTTCTCAGACCCAACCGAGTAAAGACACAGAGACTTATATTGCTTACAAACTGTATGGCCACAGCAGGCTTCTTGTTATCCAGTTCTTCTATCTTAAATTAACCCATTTCTATAAATCTATACCTTGCCACGTGGCTCATGGCTTACAGGCATCTTCACATGCTGCTTGTCATGGTGGCGGCTGGCAGTGTCTCTCTAACTCAGCCTTCTACTTCCCAGAATTCTTCTCCTCCTTGTCCTGCCTATACTTCCTCCTGCCTGGCTACTGGCCAATCAGTGATTTCTTTATTAACCAATCAGAGCAACACATTTGACATACAGAATATCCCACAAACAAGGGAGGCTATTAGTTAGGGTTTCTGTTGCTGTGAAGAGACACCATGAACACAGCAACTCTTATAAAGGAAAAACATTTAATTGGGTAGCTTACAGTTCAGAGGTTTAGTCCATTATCATCCTGCAGGAAACATGGGGCATACAGGCATTCATGGTGCTGGAAAAGGAGCTGAGAATTCTACAGCTTTGATCAGCAGGCAACAGGAAGTGAACTGAGACACTGGGTGTGGCTTGGGCATAAATGAGACCTCAAAGCCCACCTTCACAGTGACACACTTCCTCCAACAAGGCCCCACCTCCTAATAGTGTCACTCCCTTTGGGAGCCATTTTCCTTAAAACCACCATGGAGTGTGTATGTGCATATGAGCAAAGATGTCCCTGGAGGCCCAAAAAGGGCATCAGGTTCCCTGGGGCTGGAGTTACAGGTGGTTGAGCCCCATAGAAACTGAGGTCCTCCATAAGAGCAGTATGCCCTCTTAACAACTAAAAGATCTCTTCAGCCCTATCAAAGCACATTATGTCTCTCTAAAAAAATATTTCTGTAACTCTCATAGGGTCTTTTACCCCTCAAACTGGTGTCTGTGTACCAGATACTCCCTTACTTGTAGTTTCTGTACCATCCCTTTCTTCTATAAGAATGAAAACATAGGCTTTCAAACATATTTCAAAAAGCAAACAGAACATATATATCCCTTTTTCTGAAGGCATATATTAGGAAAGCATAATTATAATTGCAACTTTGTAGAATATTAGCAATGACACTGAATTTTAAATTTCTAGCAAAAGAAACTCAAACCTTTCAAGTTCTTTCTTTTGTCCTCCAAATGCAATCACAGTTCTGATGGCCACTAAGACTTCTTCAGCAACTGCTCCAGCTTTTGCATAAGCCTGGAGTTCCTTATTAGTAAATGAAGTCAATACCTGTCAAAGTGCAATCTTGTATCATTAAAAATGCTCAACAAATCTATCTTTTGCAGAGTAAAAAAATAAATAGATATAAAAATGTTGCTTATACAGAAATTGTACAAAGAGCAAGATCTTTGAATGTCAGGTATCTTTGGGGAGAGAAAAAGTATAATGGTTTCCCTACCAGTGCCCTCTAGCTGACACAATGTATGGGCAAGGAAGAGAACCCTGGACACAAAGGGACTTCTGGGTCAGGTGCCTGATGTGCCTGAGACCCTTTTGCTCTTCCTTCATGCCTGGGTTAAGGAGACAGCCTCAAGTCCACAGCAGGAAACAGCTTCTCAAACTACTAGTGCACCTATGTTTGCATAGAGCCCACAATCTGAGCATCTAAGACATGTGAGGAGCAGGGTGTAAAACAAAGGGCCCGGGAACCGAAGTGATGTGTAGACCTCTCAGGTTAAGTTGCTTTCTCTTTCCCTTATCTATCCACAAGGTATTCTAAAACATTTTAAGTAATTTTTATCCCGTTCTGACATGAGGCGTTTGAACCTAACTGTTCAATGTTCTGCTGAACAGGAAAATCAATTAAGCTTTGAGGCTGGCAGAGGCTGGCACGATAGCTTGTTGGGTAAGAGAACAACTCCAGCCGATGAGCTGAGGTCGCTCCCTGGAGAGTGACAGTAAGTCTTCCAAACGCTGGAGGGCGGTGTAGACAAGGGAGGACACCCGTACACAGCTGACACTTCACAGTGAACACGGCGCTGTCCTCTACCGAGTACAGATCTTCCCAGTTCAGCATGTCTTTTGGATGAAGGTGGGGAACATACAAGGTCCTCTTCCTTCTTACCCTTTCCCCAAATGAGAGCTCAGGGGGTCTGGATCAGCTTATCTTGCCCCTTGTTAAACGGAAGCTTAAAGCAAGCACCAAACTCACAATCAGGGCTGCCGTGGTTGAAGACCCTCCCGTGGGGTTCTGGGGAGGACTCTGAAATGTGGATTCACCTACCTTGGCCCACATAGCAGACGACAATCCAATAAGAGGGGTGACAGCCAAAATGACAAGGGTTAGCTTCCAACCACTTATAAATCCTACTATAAATCCAGCTAGAAATGTGGTGATGGACTGAAAACACATTCCAATTTTGTCACCAATTCCATCATTGATTTTGGAGACATCACTGAAGAGGAAAGAGATTGTGTTACAAATAATGTCAGATTTGCAAACACAGAAATTAGCCAGTTTTATATTGTATCACTGATTCTGATGTAAATTAATGTCTACAACCTTTGTGTGTGTGTGTGTGTGTGTGTGTGTGTGTGTGTGTGTATTTCACTTGACAGATTTTTTCATTAACAGTTTCCTATGGCCAGCATGGCCTCAGAAAACAGACAATGGATGTTTAAGACAATTCACTGTGAAATTTCAAACTGCTCAGAGATGTGCGCATATGGCGCTGTTCTCTATGAACATAAATCTTTGAGTTCTTCATGTCTTCTGTGAAGCAGAAACAGACAGACAGGAGCTCCTTCCTTCTTTGCGGTGTTTTCCAAGGACACCAACGAGCCCTGGCAGGATGGCAGTCAGAGGCTGGATGGACAGGACACCAAGGAGCCCTGGCAGGATGGCAGACAGAGGCTGGATGGACAGGCCATATTGTTGCTCACTGCACATCACGGCTGTGCTCACTCTCTGCGTGTTTCTTGACTCTGCCAGTCAAGAAGTAGCTCCACCCTCATTCCTGCCAGGGCACTGTGAACAAGAAGCCGTGTAAGACACGGGTACTGCTCACAAGGGCGCTACTCTGCTCAGGGATGTACCGACATTCCTAATGAGGCTGGTGGCATCTACTCCACTGAACTAAGAACAAGACCATATCTGACTTCAGCTAAAACTAGGTACTCACTCTGTGAGCCGGGTGTTGAGCTCCCCAACGTCGTGCACGTCAAACCAGCCTATCTCCTGATTCATTATAGCATGAAAAAACTTCTGTCTGATTTTGTGTATTTGTCTTCCAGCTGCCAGGCACCAAAATGAAACCTGGATGTAGGCAACTATGAGCACGCCAGCACCAATGCCCGTGTAATAGTAGGCGTACCTGAAAAACAAGAACACTGTACATGCTGTTTTCTAATCAGTCCTGCTCTCTGAACACAACTGAGTCTTACTCCTTCAGCTATCTGGGTATCCCAGCATCCTTAACAAACAAGAAGGGGTTGTGAGGGGCAGAGCTGTAACTGTCAGCATCCGCCTGTGTCTGTGGCAATATAGGATGGCTTTGGGGCAAATCCCAGCTCTTCACTGAATTATCTTGTAAACTCAGGCAGGATGCATAACATCTTAGGCCCCAATTTTCTAACTAGTAAAATGGAGGTGAGAATCGTTATACTGGCAGTCTGTTGAGAAATGGCCTTGTAGTCCTAATTCTATTACACCAGCACCAATTAATGAGTCTCTGCTTGTCAAGGGACATATCACAGAATCTGTCTGAAAGTGGAAACCAGGGATAGAAGTGTTGGAAAATATTATTTTAAGGTGTGTTACCTTTTTTTTTGTTTGTTTGTTTATGTTGCTTTTGTCTAACTCTGTGAAGCTGTGTTACTTTGCCTGTGTAAAACACCTGATGGTCTGATAAAGAACTGACTGACCAACAGCAAGGCAGGAGCAAGGATAGGCAGGGCTGGCAGGCAGGGAGAATCCCTAGAAGGAGAAAACTGGGAGGAGAGACTTAGGAGGCAGAGAAGGAGGAGGACTCCAGGGGCCAACCACCCAGCCACCCAGCTACACAGCAAGCCACAGAGTAAGAGTACGGTTTACAGAAGTAAGAGAAAGACAAAAGCCCAGAGACAAAAGGTAGATGGGACAATTTAAGGTAAGGAAAGCTGGAAAGAAACAAGACAAACTAAGGCTGGGCATTTGTATTTAAGAATAAGCCTCCATGTGTGATTTGTTTGGGAGCTGGGTGGCAGGTCCCCCAAAAGAGTAAAAGGTCAAAACAACAGCATAGAAGTGATTCCTGTCCCTTTGAACTACTGACAGACCCCAGCTGGTAAGTGACAGCTGAAAATTAACAGGATTTGTATCTGCCCAATTGGTCATTTTGAACAACCATGAAATGTTTAAGGAATCAAAGAGCACGAAAGTCTTCAAATTAAACTAAGAAAAAGGTGAACTCATGTTCCCTTATTCTCAGTCTCCGCATTCACAAAAGCAAACCCTAGGCTTCTTCAATCAGTTAATATTTAGATAAAAGGCAAAGCTTCCAGCATGAAATACAGGGGACAGCTTTCCCCATCTTCAAAAGGAGAAGTTCTGCTTGTTATCTTCTGGAAATTGCAGTGTGTCATGGGAAGCATCAAAATGATTATTTAAAAGGAAGAGAGTCTCTGGTATGATGTTCACAGCTCTGGGCTTAACCTACCAGGATCCTGCTAACATATCACACCCCATTACATCATATAACTTGCAAAAAGATACAGTGCAACTAGAATGCTTCTCATCAATAGATGACTCTATAATTGTTTTTCATGTGCTAATGATATAGCAAGAGTAACCCCATTTAACAAGTGTAACTTATGGTTAGGGAACAACCTGTAAGATGTTTAGTTTTATTCATTTGTTCACTTATTTCTGTTTTTTAGCTATTTCAAAACAAAACAAAACAAAACAAAACAAAAAAACAAACAAACAAAAAAAAAAAAACAGGGTCTTGCTATGTAGCCCAGGCTGGCCTGAGTCTCACAAGCCTCCTGCCAGTGTCTTCATAATGCTAAGACGCATCACCATTCCTAGCCTTGGTAATGTATTTTAAACAATCAAGATGTTGCTGTTAACTGGGCATTGTTGCTTAAACCTGTAATCCCAGCACTTGGAAGCCTGAGGCAGAAGGGCTGACACAAGCTTGAGGGCAGCCTGGGCTACATCAAGAGGTCAGACCCATCTCAAATAAAGAAGAAAGAAAAAGAGGGACTTGTTGTCACAATATAAAAATAATGCCTCTCTACAATAGCATTTAGAGTATTGGCATCTTATCATTCAAATATGATCAAGTGTCTCCACTTCCTTTAAACATGTCAAACCATTCATAGAATAATGTAGAATCATGTTATCTGAATATTCTCATGGATCCTTGCACATTTGTTCAAAGATATTCTCAGAACAAATTTCAAAACATGTAATAATTTACAAAATATTTTCCCAAAGTAAGCTAAGGTAAAAATCAAACTTTTATTTATTCTAGGATTTTTTTTGCTTTTGGTTTTTTGGAGTTTTTTGTTTGTTTGTTTTTCAAAATACGGTCTCTCTGTGTAACAGCTCTGGCTGTCCTGGAACTCGATTTGTAGACCAGGATGGCTTTGATCTTACAGAGATCCGCCTGCTTCTAGAGTGCTGGGATTAAAAGCATGTGATACCACCACCCAGTTATTCTAGGATGTTTTATTTCATTATTTATAATTAGATGCTGAGTTTAAAATTTCCTTGCTAGCCAATATTATTATAATTATTACTAGGGATACTGTGCAAGAAGCACACTAATAATTATAAAGCTACAGGCAATATTATTAATTCAACTTCAAATCATATTATATAATTTGAGAAATTTTATAGCTCATTATAACCAGATTAATGCAGAAAAGATTAATGAAAGAACAAAGCAAGTGTGGAATTACGTGGCCATGTCTTCCTCCAGATTGCCGCGGCTGCTGGCCTGAATGCCGCTGGTTTCACCTAGACAACCAGAAAGCAGAGCTGGCCCATTTATGGCTCTTTGGACTCCAGTAATAATAAGCATATAAAATAAACCAAACTCTTTCACTTGAAAATCTACACAAAACCAGAACCAAGTGATTCAGTTAAATTGAATTTAGTTTCCATCCAAGCGGTAAAGACATCCATTCAAACACTTCTCTGCTGCCATGCACAGCTACACAAAGCCTACATGAAATGACGGTCATTTTCAAGAAGAAACCCACCACGACAAATAAATACCAATGCAACTCGACACTTGAGCCCATATTTAAACACTATCCCTGCATTTCTCTACTTTTATTATTACAAAATTATCATGAAGAACAGAACATTATCCAATATTAGGAAGAGCTAACTGTCTGAACCAAATACATTAGAAACCCCAAAACTTTAACCATTCACATAGACACCAATAACTACTATTCAACATTTTTGTGTATATGTTGTCAAATTCACATGCAAAACTTTAAAAAAAAAAGTGAATCTTGGTCTACATTCAGTATCAGTTTTTCTTGACAGTGTATGCTTGTATCAATTCGAAATTTGTATTCATTTTGGTTGCTTCTAATATCATACTGTTATTGGAAACATTGCTCAGTGAGTGTATTTACCTAGCAAACACTATGCTCTAGGTTTGATAAACAGACAAATAACACTGCATAAGCATATGTGTACATATATGTGAAAATATGGTAAATACGGTATAGGAAAAATTACCATAATCAAGACTGCTAGGTCAACAAAAGGCACACTTCAAATCTTGCAGTCATTACAAAATATACGATTATAGTATGTGAGGAAGTCAAGCAGAGGGGAGGGAAAGGAAGAAAAAGGATGAGTTTAAAATTTCCTGGCTAGCCTCACAATAAAATAGTAAGGCCAAGTCTATGCTGAGAGCAGGCAGGGTATCAGAAGAGCTCACAGGGGACCGTGGCAGCGGCAATCAAGGATGGACCCACTTAAGTCTTTACACCGCTTTCTGGCTATAGCCATGTTTTGTGTAAAGGCCTCTAGAACCTGGGCCTCCTTGAGCAATTAGTAAACAAGGAAGCTCTGTAGTCTAGGCCATCACATTCACAAAATGGCTATAGTTCTAAATCAGGATATACAATGCATTCTTCAGAAACACAAAGTGGACCCCAGGACCCATGAACAAATCAGCAAAGGGTCCTAGATACTGCAAATTGGTTTGAATATTGATGCATATTTTTTGGGAAAGGATTCAGTGTTTATCATAGACTTAATTCAAATATCTGGCTAGGAAGATAAGCCCAGTGGGAGAGCACTTGCCTAGTGTCTGTGAGGCCGTAAGTTCAATTCTCAGCACCTCAAAAATAAGTTCAAATGATGTATAAAGCCAAGGTTTTGGTCTCTAATATCAAATTTTAAAAGTCCAGAGATGAGGCAATGGCCCGGGGGACAGTAGTGTTAACTGTTCTTACAGAGGACCCAATGTCAGTTCCCAGAGCCCACACTGTGCAGCTGACAGCCTCCCGCAACTATAGCTCCACATGTCCACCTGAATATCATCTCCCACAATAATTAAAATGAATAAAAAAAGGGTCCTTGTAAGCTAAGAGTATCGTTGAGTTATCAAAGGTATTCTCATATAGGCATTGCCAACTTTTTGTTGTTGTTGTTTTTCTTTTTGAGATTATAGTATAATTATATCATATCCCTCCTTCCCTTTCCTCCACACCCTCCCAAATTCTACTTGCTGTCTTTCAAATTCCTGGCCTCTTTTTTCATTAATTGTTCACACACACACACACACACACACACACACACACACACACACACACACCTAAATATATAACTATAACCCGCCAGCATGTTTGCTGAGTACAAACTGAACTGTAAGTCTTCCTATAGTTTACTTTAACTCAATCTCTGCATGACCAACAGTGACCGGAAAACTGAAGCTCTGACCTAGCAACCTGTATCCCCCAAGTCAAGGGTGTTTGTGTTAGAAGGAGGCAAAGTACTTCAATAGCTCACTCATTTCTTCCCTCCCCAGAGTGCTTTTTTACATCTCTCCTTATCAACCAGTTTCTTGCTTCCAATCTTACTGAGAAAATTAAGCCCTAACAGTCCCCTATTTATGCAATGTTAGACTTTCTGAGGTTTCAATTTCCTGCAGTGAGCCATGAAATTATATCATCTGACATCATCATACAGAGGATGAGGAGAACACAATTAAGACGTTAGAAAATATGAACAAACACTGAAAATAACTTTTAACCCAGTACATTGTTGTATTTGTTGTTTTTACCAGTTATTGTCATTAATCTCTTATCATGCCTAATTTATAAATTAAACTTTACCATTGGTATGCACGTATTAGAAATACACTGTAAATATACGCAGAGTTCAGTATTCTCTATGGTTTCAGGCATCCACAGGACAGTCTTGAAATATGTCCCTGGTAGACAGGAGGATCTAGCAACCAGCAGAAAACATGCAGATTCCCAGTTCCTCATCCACCTGCCTTCAGATCCTGACACGAATCCACATTCCACCTGTTACTGTAGCTGCACTTCTGTGGCTCCACCCCGAGTAAGCTTTCCTCCTGCTCCCTTGATTTGTCCTTCAGAGAGGATCTCTCTACATCTCTTCACTCTCTTTCAAATATCAGTTTCCACTTTCTTATTTCCTAGAGAACAAAAGCATTACTTTTCCCATCCTGACTTCTCTCTCTCTCTCTCTCTCTCTCTCTCTCTCTCTCTCTCTCTCTCTCTCTCTCCCTCCCTCCCTCCCTCCCTCCCTCCCTCCCTCTCTCTCTCTTTCTCTCTCTCTTTCTCTCTCTCTCTCTCTCTCTCTCTCTCTCTCTCTCTCTCTCTCTCTCTCTCTCTCTCTCTCTCACCCTGACCCGCTCCCTCTCTCTCATAAACAACTGTCTCAGACCTCATTTAGTTCTCCAATCCTGGATCTGCTTTCTGACAGGCCAACCCCTGACAACACCCAAAACTGCCCCTTCCTCTTTCTCATCTCATTTGAGAGTAGCTTTGTCCTTCCAGTTTCTCAGGCTAAAAGCATCAGCATCATCCTGAACTCCTCACTTACACTCACAGGCACGGACTCTCATAACTATTGCAGCTCACCATTCACAGTTCGGATTACATTCCTGTACTTCCTCCTGACGCTTTCAAAGCCATTTCTGACTTCACAGAGCTCCTTCCTTTCCTGCATATCTCTGCCAACACTTCTCTTGGATGTTCTAGTACCCATAAACATTCTCTCCTCAAATTCATTACAAATAGAGCTCGAGTTCTGACCTCCACCTCCAGTGCACAAAACACAACACTGTATATTTAGCAAAGGCCCTGCAGATGGTACGTCAAGTGAATGTTATTTGCAATAAATTCAGTACTACAAATAATCCTTACTTTGATTAGTAATGTTTGGTGAAACAGTGGTTTCTGCTTTTGTAAAACTATCTGTCATGTGTCCAAACACCAGCATCAAGAGCGGAAGTGAAGTGCCATGGATAACAGCAGCCAGCGTCCCCAGGACCATGAGCAGCTTGTCCAGCCAATCCGCATAGCGAAACTAGGAGGAAGCAGAGCACAGGCTGGGTGAGCACATGGACCCACAGGTGGCGCCTCAAATCAGACTCCAGGCTCAAGCACTCCAGACTGTCACCCTGCCGTCTCACACCGAGCTCTCCTCTCCCATGATGAACTTTGACAATAATCTCACCAGGGGCTGTACCAATTTTTTTAAATTTTTACTTTTATTTACGTGTATATGTGTGTGTGTATCTATTTGTGTGTGGGGGGGGCACATGAATGTGAGTGCCATCGAAGGCCAGAAAACAGCCTAAGATCCCATAGAGCTGGAGTTCTAGGTGGTGGAGAGTTGCCTGATGTGGGTGCTGGGAACTGAACTCTGGTCCTCTGTAAGAGCACCAAGTGCATTTAACAGCTGAGCCATTTCTTCAGCCCATGGAGTAATTTTTCATACTGAATTCAGTGTGTCTTCTCTTCTGTAATATCTGATGACAATTTTTAAAGTCATTTTCATACCTCCTAAGAAAGCCTTATATCACATGGAACATCTCTGCCTTGAGATAAGTATTTTAAATAATGACTAAAGCCCAAACTCACCATCCCAAATATGCCAACGGCTGGTTTCTTTTCTTTCTTCTCCTTTTTACTGAAGAACATAACAAAGGGATTATGCAAAGCTTCAAAAATACTACAAAAACTTTAAGGAACCAGCCTATTATAAACTAATGACAACTAGGACAAACAGGTCTACACAGTACTCACTCAAACAGTCTGATACCATTTGCGAAGTGTAAATACAAATGTTCATACAGTTTAGACATTTGAATATATGATTATTATCACTTGGTATTGTATTTCTATTTTTAACGCTTTATGCGTGTGCGCATGTGTGTTCTCATGATGGGGGGGGGCACAAACATGCAATAGTGCGTGTGTGGAGCTGGGAAACCTCGAGTGTCATTCCTGGCAAGTTAAGTAACTTAACTGCTAGAGGCAAGGTCTCTCGCTATTCACCGCTGGATTTGCCAGGCCAGCGGGCCCACACACTTCCAGTGATTCTCCAGGTTCCACTTCACGTTTCTCCATTAGGCTGTTAGTATATTACAGGCATGCGTTACCGCGTCTGGCTTTGTATCGGTCCTGGAGACAAAAACTCGGGTCCTCAAGCTTACGCAACAAGCACTGTCCCCACAGAGTGACAGTCCCTATCCCAGGTGTCGGGATTTGTGTAAGAGTATTTTCTTGTGTGCTAGATGTTTCCTAATTTTTGTGATGAATACATGCATCCACACATTTATTTGCAAATAAAATACTACACATTAAAAAAGAGTTTTCTAATTTTTTTCCTTTTTTGGTTAATTTTAGTCTAATTAGAATATTATGGCTGGGCATGGCAAAGCATATTTATAATTCCAGTACTAATCTGGTGAAGGCAGGATTATTACAAGTAGGAAGAAAACCTGGGCTGCACAGTGATACTCTACTTGAAAAAAGAGAAAGAAAATAAATCATGTTCCAGAATTAATCTACCCAATTACCTTCTTGGTAAGTCTAGGTACAGTTTAATTACCACCTAGACATACATTTATTTATTTATATATTTAGCTAGTTTGTTTGTTTATTTATTTATTTATTTATGTATTTATTGGCACTATGGATAGTATCTGTAATCCTTCTCTTTACTACAGGGAGAGCAGTGATGAGATGTTGAACATCTCTAACATGTCCAACACATGTTAGAGTGTCCTAACTTGAAAGGCAATTAAGTTACTCTATGAGCAAATCTAATTCTACAAGGATATCTGAGGTGCTGAGTGGACTATCATGGAAAGAAATGCAGTCTTAAAAAGCCATGTTTAAAAAACAACAACTATAAATTGCCAAAAAGCTGTCCTTACACATAAAAAAGTCAACTATTCTTCAAAATTGCAAATCAAATAACTCTGCCTCCAACCCACGTTTCTCACCACCCATCACTGCCGGCGGGATGGCAAGCTATACCAAACCCATCTTAGGAAAGACTGCTTTACAAAGAACATGACTTTGACACAGACTTTTAAGTTTAAAAGTTTTTTTTCATGTACTAAATGAAGTAAGAAGATAGTTTTAAAGGGGAAAAAAGTCCAGTTTTTAGTGGTACAACATGGACACAAACACACAAGCTCAGGATGGGTCCTGTGCTGGCACATCTAAAACATAGCTTCAGTATCCCTGGAGCTAGGATGCAAGAAAAGAGATCCATGAAGCATTCCAGCTCTGTGCTTCGTCCTTACCTTTTCCTTCTCTGACACTGATGCTACTCGAGAGGTGGCATTCTAGGCAAGAACTTGAATAATGTGTTAAGAACTCTGAGGAAGAGCCAGGCGGTGGTGGCGCACACCTTTAATCCCAGCACTCAGGAGGCAGAGCCAGGCAGATCTCTGTGAGTTCGAGGCCAACCTGGGCTACCAAGTGAGTTCCAGGAAAAGCGCAAAGCTACACACAGAAACCTTGTCTCGAAAAACCAAAAAAAAAAAAAAAAAAAAAAAAAAAAAAAAAAAAAAAAAGAACTCTGAGGAAGGCACACTGTTGACCTTTGACAGATAAGAAACATGCAGAAGAGTTACTTAACTTGCCCCAGGTCCTGTTGCTAGAACAAACGCTGAGATTGAGAAGGCAATCTGCTGCTGGACCACTGAGCTGTGAGGCAGGAGATGCAAACCTCTGAGACTTCAGCCAGGAGGGAGTTCAGGAGTACAGCATTTGCCTATCACTGGGCCAGAGATATAATTCAGTAGTAGACACTTGTCTAGCATGCACAAGGCCCTGGGTCCAGTCCCTAGTTCTGAAGGGGAAGGGTACTATCTGTAATGTATATCTATGAAATTTCTATAATAACATGTTTGACTATCAATTTGTCTTTTTGAGCATTATGTTCTAAGCTGATGGGTGTTCTGAGCAATCTACTAGGAGTGAGAACTGGAGACAATCTATATTCTCTCTCCCAGAACTAGAACTTAAATGACTTAGGGGGTCATCCAGGCAACATCCTCGAGGAGATTCTCAGAACCATAAAAATAAATAAATAATAACAAAATCAGTGCTGATAAGCAGTTTAATAAGAGCCATTAAGCAAAAAGTAAAAGGAATTTCTCTACTTTGAAGCCATGACAGAACCAATAATAAAATGAAGATATGTGTAGATTCAAAGCATCTATTTTCTTTACCTTCCTCTTTGAACATCATGCAATACTTTGTATGTAATATACGTAAGAGTGGTGGTACAAACCTGTAATCTCAGCTCTTAGGGACAGAGGAGGTGGGTGATCTACAAGTCCAGGCCAGCCTGGGGTACACAGTGAGTCTGTGGACAGCCTCCACCATGCTACACAGCAAGGTCCTATCTCAGGGAAAAACAAATCCAGTGTATACACAGGTGCACGTGTGTGTGTGTGTGTGTGTGTGTGTGTGTGTGTGTGTGTGTGTGTGTGTGAACACAGTTCTTTAAGCTACTATGCTAAGCAATTACCTTCTAAAACGTACCACATGTTGGATATATGTGTTTCAAGCTGAGCACAAATGAGGTAAGAATATAAAAATATGGACTTAGTGTGATTCATAATTTTTATTACATATATAAAAATTACTATGTCTAGGATTCCCAATACTTTTCCAAACTTGATTTCTTTACTTTTTAATGTTGACCGGGGAGGAGGGGATTTAAAACTACAAATGTGTCTCACAATATTTCTTTTAGATAGCACTAACCTAGAAGCCTGGCTGGATTCAGAGGAAATGTTTTTGCAAGTGCAGTCTCCTCAAATGCCACCACATGCTGAGCAGCTTCACAGCCTGCTCCACCACCACCAGCCACCACCACCAGCCACCACCACCAGCCACCACCAGCTGTGCTGCCTCTGATTATTGGTGAAGTTGCTAAGAGGGAATTCTCTCCCTGGGAAGGACATTCTCCTCTCTGAATGGCTGTGTGAATGAATAGTGTGTGTTCTGCAAAGAAGTTTACTAGAATGCTTTACCTCTCATACTCTTCTCTCCTCTCAGAATGTCAAGTGAGTCAGTCATTAACGGCATTGTACCTAGCGTCTCAAAGTCTTTTAGAGCAATTATTTTCTTTGAAGTTCAAACTTCCCCAACAGAGGCCAGTAGAAATTCCTCCAGTCTGCTCCCATATCTGGTTTTTGCATTTTATTTATTTATTGTGCATGGATCCATGCACATTGGAGGCATGGACCACTGCAAGTGCCTTTGGCGGTCAGGGTCAACTTGCAACCTGCAGACGGTTTCTGCTTCCACTATGAGGGTTCTGAAAACAGAGTTCAAACTAGGGCTTGCCAGGCTTCGAAGGAGCCGCCCTTACCTGCTGACCCATCTTGCTTGTTCTGCTATGTCTTTTGACCTGTCCATTAAATCCTGATTCATTGCTTGTTAGTATCAGATACTCCAGGTTCACTTTGTATTTTCTCTGTCCTAGATCTGGCTGAAATTAGCATCCCTTTCTTTAACAGAAAGCACCAAGAGTGTTTATTTCCAACATCCTTTTCAGTGGACTGAAAGTGAACAACTGAAAAAAAAATCATGACTTCATATTGAAGTTTCTTATTCTAATTTCACATTTTTAAACATAAAATTTATTTTCTCTTTTGTACTTATCCTCCTTACACTGAAAACTTATTATTAATAATATTAATATATCTACTAATTCCTATTATCTTAGTTTACAATTTTCTATAAACAATGAGCCTAATGAGTGATGTTTTTAATTTCCTGTCACAGGCAGTCCACTGTAATAAAAAATATACTGAAATTATGTTCTTTTAGCAATTACATTTTCAGTTTTTCTAACTGAAGTACAGGTAACCAGTCTGAAAAGATCTAAATGCGGTTTTGTTCTGCTTCACCTGTCATGCCGCATTCTGTGTTTGTGTCGCATCAGACCACAGCAGAGGGAGGGTCCAAGCAGCTCAGGTGCGTGAGCAATCAACAGTGCTCATAAAGCTGAGCTCATAAAACTTAACGGATCTGAGCAATGGCCCAGCCTAGAGGCTGAACAGGAGCCTCGGTCAGTCACACACATCTGAAGGACAGCTCCAAGCAGGTGAGTTCCTTCCAGAGGCTGGTTTATGCTGAAATAACAGCCACTAATCATTTAGTGCGGTGCTGGAGGCTACAAACTAATTGCTCAAATGTACAAGACATGTCAAGTACGAAAGTGAAACAATCTGGCTACCTCTTTTTGCCCATCTTTAAGAAGTTCTTGTCTACTCCTCCGTTAAGGTCCTCTTCAAGCTCCATCACGACCTGGGGAGAAAACACAGTTCATCAGCCAAATACATGCCCACGGGGTCCAGAGCCTAGGCTGACCTCACTGCCCTGCGGGGAGCCCAGCGGGGAGGAGGAGCCCCGCCCTGGTGCTCACAGGACCGGCCCTGGAGGTAACTCACCCCGGGGATCCGGGGAGCTCCCGGGTCACCCACGTGGACCGGGTGCTGGGCTCTGGATCCTGCTGGCCCGCCCTGCTCGGAGCTGGGCAGCAGGATCCACAGCGCGGGGCTGGCGCCGAAAACACCGCCTCAGGGACTCCCAGGGCGACTGGAGCTGTCGCCACTTGGTCCCCAGGGACTTCCGAGGCCCCTGCCCCCTGGACCAGGCTCGGGCATCCCAAGCAGCCGACCCTTTCAGGGAACTGTCCACCTCACATCTCTACCTTCGCTTTCTTTCGCAAAGTCCGCCAAGACGTGGAATTTGGAAGAAGCGACCCCGAGTTTAGCAGAGCCTGGGAAGATGCGGGCAGCGGCCTCAGCCTCCTGGAGCTTCAAGAGCCGCTGCGGGAAGGAGCCGGAGGGCCTCCGAGCACTGAGTACTAAAGTTGTCGCCAGCCGCCGCCCCGCGACCCCAGGGCCAATCAGCCTGGTGGGCGGGTTTGGGTGAGCCTGCAGGAGAGGTTGCGAAACCAAGGCGCTTCCAGGCTTCCCTGAGCTTTGGAGAAGGGAGCTGGAATCCTCAGTGAGACACTTATATAGACATGTCCCGACGTGTTTAGTTAAGTCTCCACATAGAAGTGTATATGCCTGGATAGTGCACAGTGGGATCACTGGTGAGTCATACTTAAAAGGATACTTTACCTGATGGAGCTGATCTATTATAGTCAATAAAGCAATCAGGGACTTTGCTTATTCCGCGAAGTCCCCTTCTGACAACATTGCTTTCTTTTTGTATTTTTAAGGCTGGTAGACATTTTTCTGCGAAAGTCTTTCTTAAGTGTGTTTGGCATTTTCCTAAAGTATATCTATTCAGCAGTTTTTGGCTTGGACGATAGTCCTATACAATGGGGCACTTCAGGGCAGAAATAATATTTTTAAAGTACAGAGTGTTTTCAAGTTTTAACTCTGGAATCAATGTCCATGTTTTTCCCAGGGTCTAGCAAGTTCTTACATTTTCTGGAATTCTGATGGATTCAGCTGTTGGAGTGTAACACCACTCTCTCCATCCAGTTGTGCCCAACTATGACATGCTGGCAGCTCAGATGTGAAAGTCAACCTGAGACGGAGGTCCTTGTCTCATGCCAGGGAAGCCCTGACCACCTGGGTAGAAGTGGTCGAGTCCTGTTTCTCTTTCTTTCTTTCTTTCTTTCTTTCTTTCTTTCTTTCTTTCTTTCTTTCTTTCTTTCTTTCTTTCTTTCTTTCTTTCCTTTTTCTTTTCTTTTCTTTTTTGGTTTTTTGAGACAGGGTTTCTCTGTGTAACAACTCTAGCTGTCCTGGATCGCTCTGTGTGACCAGGCTGACCTCAAACTCACAGAGATCGACCTGCCTCTGTCCTCAAAGTGCTAGGATTAGAGGTGTGTGCCACCACTACCAAGCAAGACCCCTGTTTCTTATACTAAGAAACAGATGCCAAGAAAATTCTCTGTTCTCACAGATGCCAAGAAATAGCCACAACTGTTTTTAGTTAACTGTTGTGGGATGATCTGTTCCTTCAGCTGTGTCTTACCTCCTCAATGGCTTGGGGATGGGGAGGGGGCAGTGCGCCGTCCTCAGTGGCCCAGACTTACCTCTCCTCTTTGGTTAGTATGGTTATCTCATATCCACCTACAAGCGTCCTTCCTACTCATCTTCCTTGGGCTGCAGGTGTCACCGTTTTCACCCTTTAGCTTCCTTTTAACCCGAACATCCTCACCTCAATGCGCGAGCAACTTGTGGTTTTCCCTAACATTCCAGAGGGAGCCAGCTCCTTTGGCAGCATTAGTAAACATGACACTTTAGGATGTTATTACTTTATGTCTTCAACAATAGGGACTGGGTCAAGGTTCCACTCCATTCTCCCCAGTGGCTTGAAAAGTTCCCTTTTAATTTGGGAAAAACTGAGATTTGTAGCTTCAACAAAGAAAACAATTTCAGGACAGCCATTAAAAAGGTTGGATTTATTATAAAAAACAACAACAACAACACCAAAGATGCTTCAAGAGACAGAAGAAAAAAAATCACAACCAGACACCGAGAGGAACTTCTCAAATGATCATTGGACTTGGGTTTCTTTGCAATGGGTTTGTATTTATAGGATTTGGGAGGCACATAGAAAAGAATTTCATTTTGTAAACCAAGTTGTAAGGTAGATTTATAACGTTTAGATTTAGGAATGTCAGGGGAGCGCTAGAAACTCAAGGTCACACATCAGTTTGGCCTCAGCACAGTTTCTTTACCCTCATTGACAAAATATCTTTGGAAAACATAGATTGTCAGGGGTATCTGAAGTTTCTGGTGTTTCTCAGTTAAAAAAAAAAAAAAAGATAGATGAGACCCTGGAATAAGAGTCAATTTCCCTCAATGCTTTTCTTTCTGTCCCTATAAATTTTCCTGTCTTTCTGTCCTGCCTCACTTTAGATATGATTTTTTTAGTACTTTTGTTGATCACAGGCTCTGCTCTGCTCTAAGTTATACCATATCGTGTAAAACAAACAAACAAAAAAACAAAAAAAAAAAACCAGTGGTTTTTCAAGCAACTTTTGATTCCTTTTTCAGGGTGGAAGATGAGTGTACCTTGGTGGGCATACAGCACCATCTATCTAGTGTGACCCCAGAGGTTCAGAAAGACACACACGTTTCTCTCTTGTTCTGAAATAGCATGCTCACAACTTACTCCTAGCGTTTAATATTTTTTTTATTGCCCTGTATTTTCAGACTGGCCAAAAATGAATTCAGTCTTCTCTATTCAGATCAACACAGAGCAGTGTTGATTCACCTCAGATTTTCACCCCTTTATAAGTACGGGGTGGGTAACTATACCATGGATTCCAAATCCCCAGACTGGCACATGTGACCTCTTCACTTGTTGCCTCTCCAGTATGCCCAACCCACGGTCCTCACAGCTATGAATGCAGCCCAACACAAAATCATAAACTTTCTTAAAGCATTATGAGGGTTTTTTTTTGTTGTTTTTTTGTTTTTGTTTTTGTTTTTTGTATAGTTCTTCAGCATGAATTTAGTAGATTGTAATGCTGTGCCCCAATATCAAAAAACTGGGCATGTCCAGAAGAAAAAAACTTCATTGTTTTTTGGTGATAAGTATTGGATCCCTGCTGTGGGATAATGCTTTTGTACACTGGTTTAATAAATCACTAATTGGCCAGTAGTCGGACAGGAATTATAGGTGGGATAAGCAGACAAGGAGAATTCTGGGAAGAGGAAGGCTGAGTCAGGAGACATCAACCCACCGTCCAGGGAACAGCATGTAATGGCACACAGGTAAAGCCACAGAACACGTGGTGACAGATTGATTAACAGAAATGGGCTGAGTTTAAGTGTAAGAGCTAGTCAGTGGTAGGCCTGAGCTAATGGCCAAGCCGTTTTAATTAATATAAGCTTCTGAGTGATTATTTTATAAGTGGCCGCGGGGTCCGTGGGGCTGGGCAGGACTGGAGAAACCTTCAGCTACAGATTTCCGGTTATTGGGTAACTTCCATTGATGCAATAAGCCAATCAAGACAAATTAATAAGTCCAGGTTTAATAAACAGAGCAAAGCAACTCCCAGGTGACTCTCAGAAAGGCAGGAGAGAAAAATCACATGGCAGGTCTGGTGACCAGGTCTTAAATAAATTGGGGTGGTCCTGAGCAGCCCCAGGAGAGGGCCTAACCCTTGGCAGGCTTTCTGAGGGGTGGGGTCTGGAATGGGCAGGTCCAGGGAGCTGCTGCTTGGCAAGCTGGAATGGGGCCCCAAGCTGGAGATTCCCAAAAACTGGTAGGTAATGATATTTATTATTTCTGTACTTAACACATATCAACACCATGGCTTTCTATCCTTTACTCTAAACTGTCCTTGCCTTTATTTATTTATTTTTCTTGATCATGTAATCAAGGTATCATTTCTTTACAGGTTATCAATTAAACTTTATATTAGGCTACTAACCTCAGTTTTCTAATTGGCTGTTCTTGTGTAGTGGGATTGTTCTCTGCTTACAGTCTTAACTCCAACTATGTGGTCTAGCTGGGGCAAGTGCATGAGCCTTCATCTTCATAAGCATTTTTCATCTTATTCGTGCCTCTGCATTCACTTACCACGCCTTCAGTATATTCAGTCTTGCTATATGTATGCTGTTTGATCCTTGTGAGGAGTCCTCATGCTCCTCAAAATGATACAGGTGTGCAGGACAGCTATATGTCAACTTGTCAAGAGCTGGAGTCATCAGAGAGAAGGGAACCTCAATTAAGAAATGCTTCCTAGCCGGGAGGTGGTGGTGGTGGTGGTGGCGGCGGCGGCGGCGGCGGCGGCGGCGGCGGCGGCGGCGGCGGCGGCGCACGCCTTTAATCCCAGCACTCGGGAGGCAGAGCCAGGCAGATCTCTGTGAGTTCAAGGCCAGCCTGACCTACAGAGCGAGATCCAGGACAGGCACCAAAACTACACAGAGAAACCCCGTCTTGAAAAAACCAAAAAGAAAAAAGAAAGAAAGAAAGAAATGCTTCCTAGCTGGGCATGGTAGCACACAGCTTTAATCCCAGCACTCAGGAGGTTGAAGCAGGCAGATCTCTGTGAGTTCAATGCCAGTCTGGTCTCAGAGGGAGTTCCAGGACAGCCAGGGCTATGAAGAGAAACCCTGTCTAGAAAAAAAAAGGAAGGAAGGAAGGAAGGAAGGAAGGAAGGAAGGAAGGAAGGAAGGAAGGAAGGAAGGAAAAGAAAGAGAGAGAGAAAGAAAGAAAATACTTCCATAAGGTGGGGCTATTGTCAAGCCTGTAGGGCATTTTCTTAATTAATGACTGATGTGGGAGTGCCCAGCTAATTTTGTGCAGTGCCATCCCTGGGCTGGTGGTCTGGGTTCTATAAGAAAGCAGGCTGAGCAAGCCAGTATTCTTCCATGATTTTTGCATCAGTTCCTGCCTCCAGGTCCCTGCCCTGTTTGAGTTCCTGTCCTGACTTCTTCCAGTAATGAACAGTGATAAGGAAGTGTAAGCCAAATAAACCCTTTCCTCTCCAAGTATCTTTTGGTCATGGTGTTTCATCACAGCGATAGTAACTGTAACTAAGATATCTACCATTCTATTATATATATAGTATGTTTAATATAGTCTATAATATATAGTATATAGTATCGTATATATAATGTTTCTTTGCCACACTGACATTAAAATACAGATATACAGTATGATGGACTTAGAACAATGGAAAGCCCTAGCCCCTGATATTTCTACACAACAGTCTTTGGCTCCCTTAGACACGTGTCTTACATTCTTGCCCAGTTCTTGAACAGTGGCTTCTCTCTGAGCTTCACTAATTTGCAGTGAAATCCAGTTGTCCCTGTTCTAAGTTATCAGTCATACACTTTCATTCGAATGGCTATTTCTACTTTATGAAGTAGTCTTCTGCACAGTACGCACCTTCCTGCCATTCACCTTTATGACCTTGCTTCATCAGCCTGTTGGTGGTCTTCCAACACTAAAGAGTGTAGCTCCACTACACTCCATCCTGTTCAGACTCATGGGACTAATAATTAACAGTTATTAAGTGCTAGCCACGTGTGAGAAACTGTCCCAAGCCCTTTGAAGGGATCGACTCTAATCATCGTCGCATTGGCCTTTGAACATTCAAGCACACGCCGATCGCTGTAGCTTCAGTCTCAAAGTCTTCCTCCATTAAGTTGGCTGTGCAGTATGGCTCACGCCTCTGTTGTTTTCAGGACTTCACTGAAATGTCGTGCTACTCTGCTCATAGCACCGCAGTGTCTTGCATACGGTGTGTGCTTGCAGATATGCATTAGGTGAATGAGTGAAAACAGTGAGCAGGTTGACCCAGCCAATCATAGCCTAAGGATAAAGCTACACACAGGCATTTGCCGTAAGAAAACATTGCTCTCCTTTTGTATATTTTTTTGAATTTTTGAAATATTTGAAGTTAGGTTTTTTGGGTTCTATCTGTGTTTTGGATAGCTGAGGCTAAAATACTTAAGAGAACAATTTAAAGGGTGGAATCGTTGAGTTTTGTTCATAGTTTCAGAGACGTTAGTCTGTAATGGCAGAGAGGGAGTAACGGAGCAGAGACATTCATAACGGGGCTGGAAGGCAGAGAAAGGGTAATACAGGAAGCAGCCAGGGCAAGCAATGGTTCCCAAAAACGTGTACCCAGTGATCTACTCTTCCCAGCTAGGTCCTACCCCTACTTCCCACTACCTCCCAACAATGACACCGTAAATTAGGAGTCACTAGTCAGAGGTCTTTTAATCCTGTCTGGGAAAGCCCCCACTGACACAGAAGTGTGCTTCAGTAATCTCCTAATTGTTTCAAAGTTCAGCTGAGTTAAGAGTTAACATACAGGGTATTGCTCCATAAATACGGGTTTCCGGTTAGTCAGTGTCCTACAAACATTACTGAGTCCCGGCTACATGCTAAACATTGTGCTAAATTGCAATGGATCTTGTGTCTGTAGAGAAATTGTAGACTTTCCACTGCACCAGATAGCTAAGATCATTGTTGCTAGGATTTGTGTCTCTTTGTTGTTTAGTTTTGTTGTATGGAACATGATGTAGTTTCCAGTGGTAGGGGTTTTGTATATACTATTGTAAAGCAAGTTGTCTTTGTTATGCCCAGATTGTGACCCCCCCCCAAAGAGACCACCGAAGACCTTGGATGTCCAGAATGCAACAGCAAGGTTTATTCTGCAGATACAAGTCTAGACAGAGGACTCATTCCTACACTCAATACAGTGAGGCAGGGAGGAGTTCCTCTTTCTTTGTGTGGCTGGCTATTTAAAGGCAAAAACCACAAGCCCTTAAGGGGGGCTAGAGGAGTTTGCACGAGTGCAACTCGGATTGGTTTATTTTTATCTCTGTTCTCTTTCTATTGGGTGAGGGTATGTAACCTTTGAATTTACTGGTTGGTGGTTACAATTATCACTTTGTGGGCTGTCCAGCACAAGTCCCAGGCTTTGTCCTTGAGCTGCCATGTGGGCTGGGTGGCCTAGCACGTCATGCACATAACTCTAAGTTGGTGAGGGGCCCCAGACAGTAAACATCTGGCTGAACTTTTAGCAGTCAGAGTATGTGCAGAAAGGGAGCTACTGCAAGGACTATGTCTTTTGTTCACAGCCCTCCCAGAGACTGCTTGCTCAGTCTCAGGAAACTTGAAATTGAGGCCTGATCTCTGAGACAAGACTGAGCAGCCTGTTATGGCATCTGCTTGGTTCTTTCAGTCTTATTTTCCTTGAATCAGCTTGACATCCAAAATAGCAGTAAATTCTGCTGGAAACCTCTGTCGTACCTCACCTTAAGCAAAACTATATGCAAACATATTCCAAATAACTCAATGGTAAACGATCTTGTCTATCTAAAATCTCATCAACTGTGTCTCCCAATACATTAAACATATCAGAGGTAAGGTGCTAGTATTTTAGCAGTACCTTTTAACTCTTATTGCCTCTTAACATAATACACACATGTAGCTTTTTATTGAGATCTAGTCTCACTTTGCAGCCCACTTGGACACTGAACGTCTTCCTGCTGCAGCCTCTTGAGTAGCAGGCACAAACTCTGTGTGGACACTACGCCACAAAGCTATCTTAATTCGAATTCTTTGCTTTTTTATTTCTGTAAATATATTGATAATACACTTATTATTGTTGTTATTTTTTTTTTCAAGACAGGGTCTCACTATATAGCTCTGGCTGTCCTAGAACTCACTATGTAGACCAGGCTGGCCTCAAACTCACAGAGATCTGACTGCCTCTACCTCTCAAGTGCTGAGATTAAAGGCATGCGCCACCACACCCAGCTGTTTTGTGTTTCTTCAGTATAAAATTTCTGTGCTTTAAAATTCTTTCATTGCTAAAAAATCTATTATGTTCTATTACCTAACAAGTTTGATTTATAAATCTGCTATGAAGACTTCACAAGCAGTAATTGTATCTTACAATTGTCTACTGGGATAAATACTCCTATCCTAGCTCCTCTTGACTTTTCTTTATTTAGTGTGTGCATATGTGTTCATGTGCACATGTACATGTAACTGCCCAGTCTCTCACTGACCTGCAGATCACCAATTTAGCTGGAATGACTGGCCAGTGAATACGGGAGATCTTTGTTTCTGCCTCCCCAGTGCTGGGATGACAGACATGTGCAGCATGCTAGCTCTTTGAAAACATGTACAGAGGAAATCCAAACTCAGGCCTTACTTGTGCATCTCCCTAGCCCCTTTGAGTATTTATTAACAACAAATTTACAGAAATAAAAACGCTTTCCCTTGACTTTTTGCTTTAATTCTCCAGGAAGTTCTTCTCGTGACCCCTTTGTTGTAGATCTTGTGTCTCTCCCCTCATCTCTGAAATGACTCATTCCCCCATTCTCTTCCAGCTCCTGGTTCCCTGGTTTGAGTCCAAATTGAATACATTCTGAAAGAGTATGTTTTGTGAGAAGGAATGAAAGTTTGTCCTGATGGACTTCTTAGCCTGATCTAGAAGAGGGAACAAAAGGATCCAGTGCAAAGAGGAACAAGTGCCTCCCTTGTGTGAGTGACAGGGGATGTGAGCTAGGAAGGGCAGGAACGAATGGCCCTGGGCACAGTAGCTTCTTGGGCACCAGTTGGGACATGGATACCAGCATGTTAGCTTTCTGAGTATGGAGTACCCAGGAGTCCTGGGGTTAAGCACATCTAGTGTGTGATATCTAAGGGGAAAAAAATCTACTATGTTTTTATGTCTGTTAACTTTATTCCTCTAAGACAAAATTCTGTTCTGTCTGTGCGTCGTAGTAGAAGACAGCTGAAATATTAAAGGCTGGATATCACCAAATATTCATAATAAATGGCTTTTCTCCACACTGTTTATATAACTCCCTTTCACGTGTGACCTTCTTTCATCAGGAATAAGCCTGTAGTAGCCTTTCAGCCAGTGGTAAAGAGACACAATGTGCTTGAACCTAATTGCAAGTTAAAGATGAACCAAAGGCAGGGACTTTAAACGGCTCATAAAGCTGAAAGCTAGACTCCTGATAGTAAATACCATTAAACCTTCATTCCTGGCCAAAGCAAACAAAACAGACACATGGTTATAAAACAATAGCTGTTGTTAATCCTCCCTGACCACACAGCCGAAAAGTAAACCAGTGACAATAAACCGCCTTAGTTCCTGTCTTAGACACCTACTGATTCTTTGCCAAACAGGACGACTTGTAGCTGATTACAAGGGTAAACCCAACAGGAGGATTAAGTGACACATTTTGTCCTTTGCTGGCCAGAGAGGCAGGTGTGCTCTCACCCAGGGCCCACCTTGCCCTCAGAGGAGCACAGTAAAACATGCGAGGAATGATGGCCTCAGGCGACAGGTTCTGTCGTCCTCTCCTGTGCGTGTGCGTCCAACTTGTTTTCCAAGTTTGAACTCTTATGAAAAGAATAACTCTTCTTCCTCTTTCCACCCCTCCCTAGTCTTCAAACCTGCCCATGTCTCAAGTTTGCCTTGTTCTGTTTCCTCTAATTCCAAAAATCCTGTGTCAGGTTTTAAGTTCTTCTCTCTCTCTCTCTCTCTTCTTTCTTTCTTTGCTTTTTTTTTTTTTTTTTTTTTTTTTTTTTTTGGTTTTCAAGACAGGGTTTCTCTGTTTCACAGTCCTGGAACTTGCTTTGTAGACCAGGATGGCCTTGAACTCACAGAGATCTGCCTGCCTCTGCCTCCCAAGTGCTGGGATTAAAGGTGTGCACCACCACCACCACCACCACCACCACCACCACCACCACCACCTTGTAAGGTTTTAAGTTCTTTTGTCAATGGACCAAGAACCTGCAAAGAAGATTTGTACATTCTGAGACTTTAACAATAATAGGTATTTCATAATGAAGTCTCTTCCCATTTATAAGTAATGGATTATTGTTATGATTTATTGTGTGGGGGACCCTGAGGGTGTCCCTCACATGCAGGGAAACATGCTGGCATGCTGGGCAGATTCAGCAGTGGGCTGGCGGGCGACTCACTCCATGTGGGCATGGCAGGCAGCCATGTAATACACAGCCCAGACGTTGCATCCACGTGAAGAACTTATTATAATAGAGAGATGAAGAGGCAGAAAGACAGAGAGAGAAGAAGGGGGTCAAGGGGTGCATACCTCGTGGAAGTAGAGGGGGAAAGAAGAGAGATGGGTGGAGTTTTTCCTTAAAAAGAGACTTTTACGTCAGGACACAGGGTGGCACCAAGAGGCAGGATCAGAATATTAACAATTATTATGTGTGAAAGACATACTCAGCAACACAGAATGACTACCTCAGCTCTTATTAGATAGCAGGATTATATTGAAATCCTTGGTTTGGGTCACTTCAGAGAGGGTAGGTATTTCAGTCAACTCTTGAGTAACACTGCAAAAGCTGGGAGCTGGGTGAAATAGTGGATAGCAATACATTAATTTAATTGAAAATCGATTTATTGATCGACTCTAGGCATTATCTACTGTGTAAAAACATCAAAAATTTGTGTCAGAGGCATGCCTTAGAGTCAGGATTCTCTTGCGTGGCTGCTGGCTGCTCTGTGAAGTAGCAAGTCATCCACCATGACCCTGAGATAGTATTTTTGGATTATCTTTAGAAGATCGTTTCTTTTGCAAGATGGCCCTCAACATTTCCCCAGAGAAAGAGTGAAATTTCTTCTCTGATGCTAGCTTGGACAGGCTCCAGGTCATGTGTTTGCTTAGGCTCTTTGTCTACAGCATGCAGCCTCGTGTGACTGTCAGATTCACCCGCTTTGAGGGAAGAATTCCCTTCCTGTTCTAGAAACTGGACATTAGGTACTGAGTACCAGGTGCTCGGGCATTCCTCTTCTTTGCTTTGTGGCCCTCCCTCCTCAACGGATTTTACCAGGTTGTCTTTCTCCTGCTCTTTGTTTCCGGGGTCTCCCATGGCCCCTCAGCCCCTGGGGAAGTTCCACACGGATTCTGTTTCCATGCTCTGGAGGATCTAATCAGTTGTCTCAGTGTCTTCCCCACCACCCTTCAGAATATGCTTCTCGGTGTGTGTGTGTGTGTGTGTGTGTGTGTGTGTGTGTGTGTGTGTGTGCCTATTCTCACAGTATGAGTGTAGGTCTGTGTGGATGTGGAGGCCCAAAGTTGTCTTCCTCAGTCTCTCTCCACTCTACTGAGACAGGGCCTCAATAAAGCCAGAGCTTTGGGAATGTCTGTTGCTGTCTCCCGAGTGCTGCGGTTATAGGATTTTTGCTCTTCCTACCTGGTTTTATGTGGGTTCTGGAGATCTGAACCCTGACCCTCAAGCTTTTGTGGCAAGCACTTTATCCAGCAAGCCATTTTGCCAGCTAGCAAATTTTTTTTTTTTTTTTTTTTTTTTGGTTTTTCGAGACAGGGTTTCTCTGTGTAGCTTTGCGCCTTTCCTGGGACTCACTTGGTAGTCCAGGCTGGCCTCGAACTCACAGAGATCCACCTGGCTCTGCCTCCCGAGTGCTGGGATTAAAGGCGTGCGCCACCACCGCCCGGCCAGCTAGCAAAATTTTAAAAGACAATCCAGAATTAAGCGGGAAAGGTGAACTTCAGGTGTTGTGCATTTAAGATTGGTCATTCAGCAGTGGGTGACGTGCTCTCACTGGGCCTGAAGTCACTCAGTTCTTAAATGACGTGAGAATGTATGACGCCCTGGGTGTTTCAGTTCTGACTGTTTATTTGCATTTTTTGTTAATAAGCTAATGAGTTGTTTACTTAAATATTTTGATTAAAAATAAAATAATGAGCTTGTGTGTGTGTGTGTGTGTGTGTGTGTGTGTGTGTGTGTGTGTGTGTGTGTGTGCTTTGTCAATACATTACTTACTTCTAAAGGGAAATTCATTTCTAGCCAATAAGTATTTGATTGGACCAATCCTATTTAATCATTCCCTTTATGGCCAAATCTTTTGTCTTTAGACATCAGCACTGAAGAATTTCTGGCATGAAATACCAGTACCTTATAAGGCTGTTGACGTGGCAGAGTTCATGAAAGTGATTTCCTGTTTGATTCTTTTTTAATTGGCTTTAATGATTCTTGGAGTTTAAACTTAACTAATCTCAAATGAGCTCATTCATGGAAACACGGACAAATCAGTTTGAGCGTGCGTTCACTCTATGATCTTTTAAAAAGGTGTTGCTTTTTAAAAATCTTTTTAAAATATACTTTGATAAATAAGAGATGGTGTCCAGATAAGCCAGCACATAGCTAGTTACACCTGAGTTGTACAATTGTGCTAAGTCAGGGAATATTTTATCTTAAATTTGTGCTATAAATTCATTCATTCAATAATATTGAGCCCTGCTTGATTTTATGGGCTTTTCTAGAGAGGTTTACAAGGTATAAAAGGTTGAGCAAACCAAAACCTCTGCTCAGGTGTGTTTGATGCCATGGCTAGGCAGAAAGAGAGAAGCTTAACAAGTGATTCGGTGTGTTCAAATGTGGAAGGTGCTCTGGGGACTGAGCAGCAGATAGGGCAAGACTCCAAATCTAAATAGCCAGATCACGGGAGACCTCACTGAGGAAGTGGCATCTAACCAAGACAGAACAGAGCTGCGGGGAGTTTTGAGTGGTTGCAGGCAAGATCTTGGAAATCTTCAAATATAGAGATATAGAGGCTTTTACCCTTGTTTAATGTGGTTTCTGCTATAAGATGTTTCTCACATACCAGCGCTTGTTGGGGCTTGGAAAGAACATAGAGGTCATCTTTCGCAGTCCTGCATTCTGCTGAGTCTCTGAAATGCTAAAGAACCAGTGCCCCACAGTCAGGTAGGAAGGTGGCCTTGTTAACAACATAGGCTCTCTGACTTGGAGCTTGCAATTCTTCCTGCCATATTGAAAAGGGGTTTCTATTCTATTCTATTTCACAGATGGACTAGGATGGATGGGGATGGGTACGGGAGGGGTCAGGTGGGAAGGTGGAGGGAGAAAGTACTGGGAGAGACAACTGGAGTTGGAGGGAATTTCGGGGACAAGGCAGAAACCTAGTGTAATGGAAACTCCAAAGAATCTAAGGGTGACCCTAGCAAAGACTCCTAATAATAATGGTGAACACAGAGCTTGAACGGGCCATCTTATGTAACCAGGCAAAGCTTCCAGTAGAGGGACAGGGAAACAAAACCTATAATTTGTCCTGTAAGATGTGTAGGCATAAACGTGGAGCAGAAGTTGTGAGAGTGGCCAACCAATGACTGGTCCAACTTGAGACCCACGGCACATGAGGGAGCCCATGCCTGACACTGCCTGGAACCCCAGGAACCAGAGACTGCATAGCCCAGGGGCCTAATATAGAACCAAACACGACCAACAAAAAGAAAAGAAACAAAAGTCAATGAAATGATTCCTAGTGATACTCTGCTGTACTCATAGACCAGAGCCTAGCATAATTGTCATCAGAGAGGCTTCATCCAGCAACCAAGAGGAGCAGAGGCAAAGACCCACAGCCAAACAATAGGTGGAGCTTGGAGAATCCTGTGCAAGATGGGGAGGAAGGATTGTAGGAACCAGGGGGTCCAGGACACCACAGGAAAACAGCCCACAGAATGAACTAAGTAGGGAATCACAGAATCTGTACCAATAATCAGGAAGCCTCTAGGGGTTTCACATGCATGCTCTGGTTATATGTTATGATTATGTAGCTTGGTCTTCTTGTGAGACTCCTAACAGTGGAGCAGGGGCTGTCTCTGACTCCTAACTGCTTTTGGGACCCTTTTCCTCTTACTGGATTTCTTCATCTAACCATAATATGAGGGGATTTGCCCAATCTTATTGTAACAGGAAAAACATAAGAAAAAGAAAACTACATTATGTAGAGGGAACATATATCACAATGTTTCCATTTTTAATTAGAATATAATGACATCCAGAAAAAGAAAAAGAAAATGGAGTTCTGGTGCTTGTGTTTCAAACTGGCACACGTTGGGGTTCATGTGAGGGCCAGGGCAGTCCTGATCTCTGGCTGTGTCTTAGCTTTCAGTGCGTTTCCCTGGCATCGGGACTCCCCGGGGAAGTACTTCGCGATTCTATCAAATATTTGATTGTGCTGCTTCTGTTGTTTAGCATAGGATACCATGCATGAGCTTGTGCCCATGTGTCCCTGCTAATTTCCAGAGGTAATTATGGTCTTCTTATATGACCAGCTTTGGGCTACAATATCCATTTTCAATGTAAAATAGTAACTCTACATGAAATACATCATTTTATTCTGAGTCGAATATGAGTGACCATGGCTGGGAGCACTAATTCAAGTTATTCTGAATGACATGCCCCACCGTGAGAGAGTATGTGGACTTTCATTGGCATGGAACAAAAGAAAGTCATAAGTCAATGCATGCACAGGTTCTACTGGCTGGAATATTAGCTGGGTTAGTTGACACATTAAATCATGGAAACTTCTCCTGCAGATTTTAGGCATTAATTACAGCATTCTCAGCTTCAGGGATGTGGACACTAGAGGTCTGCTAAGCTTAGTGATGCATTCTGGAAACTATATAATGGTTACAAGACTATCAGGTTAGGCAAAAATGGTATAGTAATTATGAAGGACCTGGGTAGCTACAGGCAACTTGGGCTTTTGCCCTGCTTTTTCTTTATCCACAGTCACAATGTTCAGTCAGCTCCGGTCAAGCTGTCTGCAGGAACTTTACTATAGCTGTACCTCCTTAGAGAATTTCCCTCTATAATTCCCGTTGGCCAAGCGCCACACTGTGTATGCAGAGGTCAAATGTTTACTTCCATGGAGTTTTAGAAGGCTCATGTCTAGGATCCTACAAAATGAGGCCATGCAGGCAGAGAGGTGAGTGAAGACGTTCAATCAATTAAAAATCCCCCGGGGCCTACTAATATTATCAGCCTTTATAATCTGGTTCTCTCTTTTCTTCTTTTTCTGGTCTTTACATCTGGTCTGTCATATATATATTACTGTTTACAAATTTTCCTGTTTATCTTCAATCATGTGATTTATGAAATGTTTTATTATCTGTTAATTCTAATTTGATTCCAGAGGTATAATCTCATGTAAAGAGGCTAGAGGTAACTCTGTGAAAGGGGTGTGTGTGTGTATGTGTGTGTGTGTGTGTGTGTGTGAGAGAGAGAGAGAGAGAGAGAGAGAGAGAGAGAGAGAGAGAGGGAGATGTGGGTGCCAATAGATGGCATTGGGTAACTAGGAAACTGGAGTTAAAGATAGCTTGAGCCACCCGAAGTGGGTGCTGGAAACTGAACTCAGATCCTCTGGAAGACCGGAGAGTGCTCTTGACCACTGAGCCATCTTTCCAACCCCCAAAGTTTGTTTTTTTTATTGGCTGTATTTTTGTAGCTTGTATCTGTTGTTAGTACTTTGGTCTGTCCTATTGTTTACTGTTATACCAGATCCTAGAATGAGGAGATAAATGGGCAGTCCTATTATAGAAGTTAGAAAAATATACAGTAATATTTTGAATTCTTTTTTCCATATGCCAAATATTGTTAGTAAGAGCAAATAGAGGCAGCAGGTCCGACTTGTGAGAAATTGTTGCAGGTAGTGTGTCACTGTGGTGGTGGGCTTTGAGGTCTCTTTGCTCAAGCTATGCTCATTGTGGTAAACACTTCACTTCCTGTTGCCTGCAGATTAAGATGTAGAACTCTCATCTCCTTCTCCAGCACCATGTCTGCCTGCATGCTGCCAGGTCCCAATAGGAAGATAATGGGCTGAACCTCTGAAACTGTAGGTGAGCTATCCCAATTAAATGTTTTCCTTTTTAAGAGTTGCCATGGTCATGGTGTCTCTTCACAGCAATTGAAACCTTAATTAAGACAGAAGTTAGTACCAGGGACTGGGGTTTTGTTGTGACAGGCCTGACCATGTTTTTGTTTGGAGGAATTTATACTATGTTACTTTGAGTTGGGAAAGCAATGCAATGTTTTAAGTGCTGCTTAATGCGCCATACAAGTAGAAGCATGGAAGACAATTGTGCTGAGTGTGATTTGAACTGTGGGAACTTGACTTAAGAAGTTTCAGAGTAGAAGAATTTTAGTATGCTGCCTAGAGATCATTCTTGTGATATTTTGGTAAAGAAAGGGGCTGCTTTTTGCCCTTGTCTTTAAAGTCTACCTGAACATTTTTTCATTGGCTAAGGAAATCTTAAAACTGCCTAGTAGATACCGGACAGTGATGGCACATGCCTTTAATCCCAGCACTCAGGAGGTTTGCCAGGAGGATCTCTGTGAGTTTGAGGCCTGGTCTACAGAGCAAGACAGGCACCAGAAGCTACACAGAGAAACCCTTTCTCAAAAAATAAAACAAAACAAAAACAAAAAAACTGCCCAGTAGAGACTTTGTGGTGTGCTTATTAGTGGTAACGCTAATGAAGATTTATAATAGAAGGAAGCTGAAAAAGGAAAAATACAAAATGTTCAATTTGAGGAGAAAAAGAACACCAGGAAGTGGAATGGAGCTAAGTCCTGTGTTCAAGAGATAAACAGAGTAAGAAATGAGGTCTCCTATGCTCAAACTATATCCAATGAAAAAGACCACTTCCTGTTGCCTGCAGATCAAGATGCAGGAATCTCAGCTCCAGCTCCATGTCTGCCATGTCCCACCATGACGATAATGGACTGAACCTCTGAACTGTAGCCACCTATCCCTTTAAACGTTTTCCTTTATAAGAGTTGCCGTGGTCATGGTGTCTCTTCACAGCAATAGAAACGCAAATTAAAACACTAGGGAAGCCTAAGATCTTAAGGTGAAGTATCTTAGGTCATGGGTCCCATGTGTTATTTTCACAATTGATGCTTCCCATAATTTGCATAGACCTTTACCCCATTTTTTACATGAGAAAGGATTGGCCATCATCTCATAATCACTTTAGATTTTACCTGTATCACCATTGCCAATACTGAGTTTAAAGTGAAGGCTCTCATTGTTCAGTTCAAAAGTTTGTCCCATACACGTGTGTGCACACATATACTCACGGCACATAGTCTTGAGTTCACAAGGATGCCTTCCTACGAGTACATGTGTACCTTGGTCATGTTTGCTATTCTTCTGCCCTCTTTCTCCTCCCCTCTCATGCTAGTGGCCTTAGAGTTTATGTATACAGTTTGTGTCTACTTTCATGCATATGTACATATAAAGTTTTATATATCTATATAAAATCTAGGGTACACAAATGAATCATATAATATCCTTTAGAGTCTGGGTTTTTTTTTTTAACAAGTGTTCCATTTTTTTTTTCTTTTCCCCAAATAGCATTTGTATGTCCTACTGTTTTCAAAGTGATTTTTTTCTTAAAGAACATCCTTATATTTTTGGTTGTGAGCCTAACTTCTAATGGCTGAGCCATGAGTGGATATTAGGAGTAAAGTGAAGGATAACCAACCTACAATCCACAGCCCCAAAGAGGCTAGATAACAGGAAGAGCCCAAAGAGGGATGCATGGATGTGCCTGGGAAGGGGAAATAAAAGAGATCTCCTGAGTAAACTGGGGGTGGGGGAGGAGGAAATGGGATGATGGGAACTTGAGGGAGCTGGTTGGGTGGGCTGGGTGGGGGAGGTGGGTTGGGGCATGATGAAGAAGGGGGAATGAAAGAGATGTCTTGATGGGGGAGCAATTTCTGAGTTTTGGAGAAATCTGGCACCAGGAAAACCCCCAGGAATCCACAAGGATGACCCCAGCTAAGACTCCTAGCAACAGTGGAGAGGGTGCCTGAACTGGTCATCTCCTGTAATCAGATTGGTGACTACCCTATTGTCATCACAGATACTCTATCCAGTAACCGATGGAAGCAGATGCAGAGGTCCATAGTCAGGCACTGGACTGACCTCTGGGAATCCTGCTGAAGAAAAGGAGGAGGGATTGTATGAGCCAGGGGGCTCATGATGGGGGAACCCACAGAGACAGCTGACCTGAGCTCATTGTCTCTGGACCAACAGTTAGGGAGCCTCCATGGGACTAACCTAGGCCCTCTACATATGTGTGACAGTTGTGTAGTTTGATCTCTTTGTAAAGCTCCTAGAAGTGAGATCAGGACCTGTCCCTGGTGCTTAGCTGGCTTTAGGGAGCCTGTTCCCCATGCTGGATGACCTTGCCCAGCCTTGAGGCAAGGGGAGGAGATCGGTCCTGCCTCAACTTGACATGCCATGCTTTGTTCAAGCCCATGGGAGGCCTGGGCCTTTCTGAATGGAGATGGAGGAGGAGTGGATGAGGAAGGGGGTAGATGAGAAGTGGGGGGTGAGGGTAGCAGGGAGAAGAGGGAGGAAACTGTACCTGTGGTCAGTTGGTAAAATAAATGAAAAACATCTTATTCAAATAAAATAAAATGTAAAAATAAAATAAAATGAATGTTACAATTAAAAAAAATTATCTTTATTTACAACACATTTAGCCTGTCCTAAAACTTTTGGTCCAAACCAGATGTCTATACTGACACCCCTTTAGTTCTACTGTCTGGTCAAGAAATGGCATGAATATTGTTGCCACTGGAAACATTTAAAATGTGAAGCTTTCCAAGCATAAATACTCTGTTTAAGTCAGGTAGGAGGTTTGGGTAAGGAAACAATCATAACACATAATGATTAGTGAGAAGATAAATTATCACCAGTATTTGTGGTTTCATTAAAATCAATTTAATACTAGCTCATAAAATAAATTATACAAGGCAAATCTGAAATATGTCAGGTAGGTTCTTTAAGTTTTAGATAAAGATGCTGCAGACACTGAGAATCATCTGAAGAATGAATCAGAAGAGCCAAGTGGGCTGGAGTTTACTGACTTGGTTTCCTCTTCTTCAGATGTTGTTACCTTTTCAGATATTGATCATGTTGTCTTAGTGTGTGTGTGTGTGTGTGTGTGTGTGTGTGTGTGTGCGCGCATGTTCGTTTACACACATGGACACATGTTCATGTATGAGACGTATTGATGTGAGGTAGCACATAGGGGACAACTTTCAGAATTGGTCCTTTCCTTGGACTGTAGATTCTGAGGATCAGACCGAGTTCGTCACATGTCCTCAGATGGTGTTGGTACACGATTGGGGTGGGAAAGGAGAATTCAGGAGCAATGCTATGAAGAGTTGTGGGACACAGTGCTCAGTTGTACCTGATTAGGATCCTTTTAACCACGACTATGAAGAATCTTTGATGATGTAGGAATGATGGGACAAAAGTGTGGATTATTAAATCTACTTTAATCAAAAAACTATTAATCTCAAAACATTATACATTGGTATGGATTTTGGTTTATTGATACAAATTTAAAGTTAATTTTGTTATACTGTATGTATGTTTCTACTCTTGTTTGGGGTATTTTGTTTATGCAGCTCATTTAAAATTGGAACATATAATTAAGAAATACAAATTAATAGGTAGCCCTATAATAGTCAAACTTTTTATAATAGTCAAATTTATAGTCATGTTAGGTATGTTTTCAAGGTCATACACAGATGTATTTAGATAGACAGATGGTCTTCAAACACTTCAAATACCTACAGAATATGGCATTAAAATGTTCAGTAACCTAAGGCTTTTCATGACAGTGAGACAGGTCTGCTCCTGACAGCACCAATTTGCTTCAGAAGAGGAGGATGGGATTGAAATTCTGTGCCCTGTGCTTATTCTTACTGATGGAATTGAGAGTCACTCTGTCAGGTTCTGACCTTTTTCCACATGTCATTTATCATGTCACTTGCCCTGACAACTCATTTATATAAGAAATGATAAAAATCATAACAATTTTATTAATACCTATTGAGTATTTAACTGATGCCTCTCAGTGTTCAAAGTACTATACAAAGAACTACTTATCTGAGAAATCAATAAAAAATAAACTGAAAATGTGTTTAAAAATAAGTACATTACAAAGATCTATTTTAAACAAATTAATAGGTTTTCTGTGTAAAATTATAACTAATTAGGAAATGTAGAGAATAAAAAAGCCTGGTCATAATGCTAATCTGGAGCTCAGATAAATATGAGAGTTTAGTCAGTACTTACTAGCCCACAAATGATAAACCAGCATATCTCTCAGCACACTCAAGCATACATGTCTCAGTTAGGGTTTCTGTTGCTGTGAAGAGACACCATGACAACAGCAGCTCTTATAAAGGAAAACATTCAATTGGGGTGTGGTGATATTTTATTCGTGTACCCCAATAAAGCTTATCTGAGGATCAGAGCAAAAAGCCAGCCACTATATTAAACATAGAGGTCATACAGTGGTAGCACATGCCTTTAATCCTAGCATTCAGGAGGCAGAGAGCCATCCGGATCTCTGTGAGTTCAAGGCCACACTGGGAACAGAGTCAGGCATGGTAGCACACACCTTTATTCCCAGCACAAGTTAACCATAGAGATCTGGAGGTCTGGACAGACAGACAGGACGTGATAGAGCTTGGCAGAAAGAGGAAGTGATGTAGCTGGGCAGAGAGAGGAAGTGAGATGATGGTAGGGCACAGAAAGGACATAGGTGTGGGTATAAAGGAAGGAGCTCTCTTTGGCTGAGGATTTCTAGCAGTAAGAACATGGCTGGCTTCTTTTTGCTTCCCTGATCTCTCAGTTTTTACCCCAATATCTAGCTCCAGGTTTTTTATTAATAAGACCATTTAGCAATTTGTCTTATATCAATTTGTCTTACATTGGAGTGACTTACATTTTTAGAAGTTTAGTCCATTAGCATCGTGGTGGGACATGGTGGCATGGAGGCAGACATGGTGCTGGAGAAGGAGCTGAGTGTCCGACATCCTGATTTGCAGGCAAGAGGTAGTGAACTGAGACACCAGGTATGGCTTGAGGATATATGAGACTGTAAAGCCCGCCTCCACAATGACACACTTCTTCCAACAAGGCCACACCTAATAGTGCCACTCCCTTTGGGGGCTTTTTTATTTCAAACCACCACAATATACACACATTACTATCTGATATGTCAGTTGCAAAACATGAATTATTTAGCACTAGTATCATGTGACTATTAGCCTTGTGCATCAATTAGACTGTCATCAGCTGACTCTCACATGAAGTTCTGTAAAAATCAAATATGAAAGTGCCAAGAAAATAAGCATACTAGAGACAAGCAGAATGGTGTTCATCACTCAGATCTACAGAAATCATTTTTATAAGCCCAACTGTTTTATTAGCAGCTTCAACAAACATCGAGTTATTGCAAGTTTCTACAAAACTTTGCAAAGAATTGCCATCGGCAATTGCCATACTTACCTCATAGAAGGTCAGTAACAAGCAGCCTGAGACCAGCTCAGGTGTGAATAGCAGTTTGAGTGATAGTAAAGATACCTACCTTACAATTCAGGATGGGTTTAAGGTAATAGAGCTCAAAGCCTGAACTCTTCTTTGTTGAGTAGGGATACCCAAGCACCCCGGTCTGAAGACCCTAAAGCCAGTTTCGTGAACCTTCCCAGTTACTGCCCCAAACAATGCCTGACTCCCTCTAAGACTTGCAGCTTCTGGGAGAGGGGCATAAGTCAATAAGCACTGAGGGAAGGAGATTCTGGTGGCCACTTAACAGTTTGGGTTTCTTATTTTATTTTATTTACACTTAGTTGTTGAGTAGGTGACACCTGGGTCATCATTCCGGAGAAGATTTCAGTCTTCATCGCTATCCAGGAAAACTAAGCCATCGTGAACAGAGATGAAACTGGAGGTTGGGGAAATGCTTCACAAAGTGTTCCTTGCTTTTGTTCCCCACACGATCTGTTACCCTGGAAGAGGGTAATAGTGGTGGTGGTGGGGGAGTCAAACAGATGGACAGAGGAACCAACTGGTTGTTGATTTATAGCTTTCTTTTTTGTTATTTTCCTTCTTTGTGTTCGTGTGCGTATGCAGGGTATATGTGGATGCTGGAGGACAATCACAAATGTCCTTTCTCAGGAGTCACTATCTTGCTTTCTGACACTTTCTCCCTGTCACCTAGGGCTCACTGAGTGGGCAAAGCTGGCTGCCCAGCATCTACCTCTCTCTACCTCCCAGTGCTGGGAGTACAAGCACATTCCCTCATCCCCTGCCTTTTATGTGGTCCCAGGGACTGAGCTCAAGTCTTTTCTACGGTTAGGTCACATCCTGTGAGCACCAGCATTAATCTCTCTTTGCTTCTTGACTTGGATGCCACATGACCCTTGCTTCATGCCTCCCTGTGACAATGGATTATATCACCATGAATCAAAATAAACTACTTCCTTTGGTGGATTTTGCCAGGTATTTTTTTTCCCAGCAATGAGAAAAAGTAACTAAGAGATGTGCTGAATCACTTCCTCTGGATATATGCCCAGGAATGATATAGCTGAACCAAATAGTAATTGTATTTTTAAAGATTTATTTACTTTATTCTATGTCTATGAGTGTTTTGTCTGCCTGTGTGTATGTGTACCACATGCATACCTGCTGTCCTCAGAAATCATAAAAGGGGGTTGGATCCCCTGGACCTGCAGTTATGGATGGTTGTGAGTCATCATACAGGTTCTGAAAACCGACCCCAGGTCCCCTATGAGAGCAGCAAGTGCTCTTAACCATTGAGCCATCTCTCCAGCTCTAGTAATTGTGTTTTCAATGTTTTCATGAACATATATACTGTTGTTCATGGTGATTACCTTTATTCCAACAGTGTAAAGGTTCCTTACTTTCCATATCCTTGACAGTATCTACTCTTCTTACTTATTTAAAAGGATAAGCATTTGGACTTGGGTGAGGTGGAGTCTCAGTGAGTTCTCACTTATATTTTCCTGATGGATTGAGGATGGTCAGCATTTTTCATCTATTCATTGCCCATATTCCATTTGACTTTGACTAGTTTTTCAGTTGAGTTACAGAACAATGGGCCTCATTATGGTATTTCATGCCTAGACCACTGTACTTTGCACATGTTCTTTTCACCTTAAGGAGACCCCTTCAGCTTCCATACAGCTGCACATGTGTATTTTTCTTTTTTACCTATAACCTTATCTTTTTAGACCCCCCTTCCCTCTCATTTCTCCTATATCATCTCCTCCATATTTTCAGCATTGGAGAGAACACACTCTGTATCTGTTCTTGTGAGTATGATCCATCCATTTTCTAGAAAACAAGATCATGTCCTTCTTCTTTTTAATTTTTTAATTTTTTTTTTAGAATTTCATACATGAGTACTGTATGTCATTTCTTCTCCCTTCCCATCCTCCAAGTCCCCCTATCTCCCCCTTCTTGATTTCTTTATCTTTAATTAGTGCTACATGTATATGTGTATACATACATACGTACATACATACATACGTATATATAAACACAGCCTGCTGAGTCCATTTTATGTTACTTTTATGTTTGTGTATATGTTAGAGCTGACTGCTTGGGGTTGAATAACCTATTGGGGGATTACCCCTGGAGAGGACTGATTCTCCCTCTCCCAGCTCCCATTAATTGCCTGTAGCTCTTCATCTAGGAGTAGGGCCACATGAGATTTCCCCATCCATGTTGGTATATTAACTGGTGTTGTAGAGGGGCTGGAGAAGTGGCCCAGTGGTTAAGAGCACTGGCTGCTCTTCCAGAGGACCCGGGTTCAATTCCCACATTAACTGGTGTTGTCACTGTACAGATTTTGTTTAAGAGACCATGATGTTGAGGTGTCATGGATGTTCCCTGTCACATATAGAAGATAAAGTCTCCAGCAGACTTCACAGCACATGTCTCTGGCTCGTACAGTCCCCTTCTTCCCCTTGTCCACGATGTCCCCTGAGCTCAACAGGTAGGGGCTGTTGTAGATGTATCAGCTGGACTTGCACAGCCCACAATCAGTTGTTTTCTGCATTTTGACCAGTTGTAGAAGTTAACACACATTGTTTCTCAAGGTGCTGTGCAAGCTACCAAGAGAGAAAAGCAATCACCAGTCCTACCCAGTTGTAAATCATATAAATCTCAACAAGGACAAGCATGGCAAGATAGTCCCCCCCACACACACACACTAGCAGTGGGGATAGGAGTCCTGCTACATGGTTTTTGTTTTTGTGAGAAATAACTAATTTGTCAATTTTGATATTGAATTACTTGGTGTGTTGTTGATTTCTAGTGCTTCATATAAACTGGATTAGTAACCATCTGTCATCTGCTAGAAAAGATTTTGCTCTCACTCTGTAGGTTGTCTCTTTGTTGGGCTATTTCTTTTGATGTGCAAAATCTTTTTAATTGAATATAATAGTATTTGTTTACACTTATGTTTATTTCCTGAGCACTAGCATCATATCCAGGAAGTTGTTGTCTGTTTCCACATCTCAAAGTTCTTCCCCTATGCTTTCTTCAAGTAGATTCAAAGTTTGAGGCATTTTGTTATATTAGTCTTTTACCTATTTGGGATGGATTTTGATATGTGAGGATACGCGTCTAGCTTCAGTCTTTCACATGTAGGTATTCAGTTTTTACAGATCTATTTTGTGAAGAGCCTCCCTTTTCTCTGATGTATGTTTTGCACACCTTGCTTGAGAATCAGTTGGCTGGACTTATTCCTGAGACCTCTGTTCTGCTCCAGTGGTCTATGTGTTTGTTTTTATGCTGGTACCATGTTGTTTTGTTACTATGGTTCTGTAATATGCCTTTGTAGTCAATTATTACTTCCAGTTTTATTATTTTTGTTCAAGATCATTATAGTTTTTCATCTCCTTTAAGTTTACATCTGAGTTTTACATATGTTGAATATTTTGTATTTATTGCCATTTGTACTTCTTTTGAGAATTGCTTATTTCACGTAATTATTTCTTGATTGATCTTTTTGTGTATAATTTTGTGTTCTTTGTAAATTCTAACATAATATGGTTCTTAATAGGTATTAATCCTTTGTCAGATGCCTACCTGGAAAAGAGTGTTTATTCTTCTTGTAGGTTATCTTGTCACTTTGTTGAGTGTATCTTTTACTGTGAAGAACCTTTTTTAAATTTTATTTTTATTTTTTTTTTTGTTTTTGTTTTCGTTTTTTTCGAGACAGGGTTTCTCTGCGTAGCTTTGCGCCTTTCCTGGAGCTCACATGGTAGCCCAGGCTGGCCTCGAACTCACAGAGATCCGCCTGGCTCTGCCTCCCGAGTGCTGGGATTAAAGGCGTGTGCCACCACTGCCCGGCTTAAATTTTATTTTTATTTGATGTGCATTGGTATTTTGTCTTCATGTGTGTCTGTGTGAGAGTGTCAGATCTTGGAGTTACAGACAGTTGTGAGCTGCCATGTGGGTGCTAGGAATTAAACCCAGGTCCTCTGGAAGAGCAGCCAGTGCTCTTAACCACTGAGCCATCTCTCCAGCCCCCAGTGAAGAAACTTTTTAATTCTACATAATCCCACTTATCAATTCTTGTGATAATTATCTGTACTGCTGGAGTCCACGTCAGCACATCCTCACCTATGCTTATATCTTGAAGTGTTTTATGTATATTTTCCTCTAGCAATTTCAAAGTCTCAGGTTTTACATTCAAGCCTTTAATGTATTTTAAATTATTTTGGCACAGAGCACTGGAGAGGGATCGATCCACTGTCATTATGCCTGTGGAAATCCACTTCCCCAGGAACCACTCATTGGAGGGACTGTCTTTTGCCCAACTTGTGTTTTTTGACACCTATATGAAAAGTCACATAGGGTGCCTGCATGAGTTTATTTCTGGTATTCTATTCCACTGATCTACATGCCTGTGTTTGCATCAACATGTGCTGTTTTGTTAGTATTTTTCTATAATATGACTTAAAATAGGGGATTATGAAACCTAGCACTATTACTTCTGCTCAAAGCTGTTTTGGCTATTTAGGATCTCTGGGTTTCCATATGAGTTTTTGGATTAATTTTATAGTTCCATGAAAAATTTCATGGAATTTCACTGGACTTGTGATATGGATCACATTAAATCTGTGGGTCACTTCTGGTAAGACAGTCGTCTTCTCCAGATGAGCTCTGCGTATCCATGCGCATAGGATGTCTTTGCTCTTCTAGTACTGTTTCAGAGTTTTCATAATAGAGGTTCTTCACTTCCTTGATTAGGGTTATTCTTAGGTATTATATTTTACTTACTTATTGATTTATTTTGAGAATGCTATAAATAAGACTGTTTCCCTGATTTTTCTCGCACCTTATTGGTGTATAGAAAAGCTACTGATCTACTGAAAGTGCTTATCATATCTGAGCATTTTCCAGTAGAGTGCTTAGGGTCTTTTAATTATAAGATCCTCTTGTTTACAATTAGGGATATTTTCTTTTTTCCTTTTAAAATATTTTATTAGCATATATCAGACATACATGATAGTGAGTTTCATTGTGGTGGTTTCATACATGACTATAATGTCCTCCAATCATATTCATCCAAGGACTCTCTTTTGTCCCATTTCCACTCTTTTTAATCCCCTTCATCTTCTTGACTAGTCCTTCTTTAATGTTTTGGGTTGTTTGTGTGTGTGTGTGTGTGTGTGTGTGTGTGTGTGTGTGTGTGTGTGTGTGTGAGAGAGAGAGAGAGAGAGAGAGACACAGAGAGAGAGAGAGACAGAGAGAGAGAGACAGAGAGACAGAGAGACAGAGAGAAACTTAATACGTTCTGTTGGGGTTGTTAACAGAAACACAGGTGAGGGTCTGTTTATTGGTACATGGGTACATTACCAGTGACTAGACTACTGAAGAAAATGTCTTTCTGTTTCCAGCCAGGCATTAACTGCGTACAAATTCTTTGAGTGATCTGGAGCCTCATAAGCCCCCTTCCCTCTGATGCCAGCATGTTGACAGGTCCAGTCTTTTGCAGATCTTGTGCAGGTCATTATAGCTACCATGAGTTCAAGAATGTAGCATCCCTGTTATTCAGATAGATCAGGATTCTATACCTCTCCCCATTCCTTCCTCCAGCTTTCACGTTCTTTCTGCCCTTTTGTCTGTAATGTTCCCTGAGCTTTGGAAGGAGCGATATAGATATCTGATTAATGGCTGCCCATTCAAAAGTCACTTACTGTCAGTAGTTTAGTTATGAGTCTGCAGTTACCACTGACCCCCGCAGAAAGAAATGTCTCTGGGAAAAACAGATGGAAGCACTAGTTGATGGGTTTTATGAGCACCTCTTCTTCCTTTTTTTAATCTTATCTATTTAATTTCTAATAGCTGTGTGTCTGTCTGTCTGTCTGGCTGTCCATACACATGCATGTACAGCATTTGCATGAGTGCACACGTGTGTGTACTTGCCTACACAGGAGAGTATAGGGCCAGACATTGACATCAAGATTCCTCATTTGCTTTTCCCTCTTAGTTTCGAGGCAAGATCTTTCACTGAATCTGGGGCTCCCTGTTTGGGTGACCACTGAGCCTGCAGGGTCTGCCTCTTTCTGCCTCTGGCACCAGCGTTACAAAGGCATGTCACCATACATGCTGCTTATGTAAGTGCTGGGATCTGAACTCAGGGACTGACGTTTGTGTATTGGGCACATTACCCACAGAGCGGCACGTTCCCCCAAGAATAGACTATTTCTTAAAAGCTGAAATTATCTACAATATTCCAGTTGGTAGCATATATAATTTCACATGCATTTTGGACAAAATAAATCAAAGAATATAAATGTTTAGTTTCACTATATATATTTATACAAACGTTTCAGTAATTTTTGATACACACATAATTTGTTTAGCAAGGAAATCAGTTATAGTTACAAATGAGAAAGTATAAATAAAAGTATATATTATCAAACATTTACTTTTAATTCTTTTATGAATTTTATAGTGCAATTTAAAAGATTACTCTCCATTTGATGATGTATCTATTTCTGTCCCTTTACATATTCTCTGAGGACTAAACTAGTCTAGATGCTTTTCATTGTGACAGGAAATAGATAACTGGCTATGCTAGCAAGTGCTTTCTTTTTTACTTTTATTAAATGCTATGTATTAATACAAATATTAAAAAAAATATTTAACATCTTACACGGTCACAGTTCATAAGCGCTTTGCGCCAGCCTGAATGTTAACCATTGAGAAGTAGATGCCTTTCTGTGCCAGCAGCTGCTGGTGGGTGCCATGCTCCTTGACCTTGCCGTTCTGAATCACCACGATCAAGTCTGCGTTCTGGATGGTGGACAGGCGATGAGCGATCACAATGCAGGTGCGGCCCTCCCTGGCTTTGTCCAGGGCTTCCTGGACAACCTGTTTCACAATCACATGGGGGATTATGATGAAAACAGTCCTCTTCCTACAGTCCCCTCCCTGACAAGCCCCAGGATTTGTACACTCTGTCCTTCAACAGTGGCCTTGGTGGTGAAATGAAGCAGAGATTAGAAACCAAGGTATCAGTCACACCAGAAGAGAAGTGAACACCAGTTTGGATGAGTTCTGAGACAGACAATGTCTAATGGAGACAGGAGATGTCTAATGCAAGGTAAGGGCAGTCTATGGAGTCCACCCTTTAAAAACACTCTCGGGCCTTGCCACACAACATCCCTAAAGTGTCCTCTAGCCAGCTCCAGAGCATCAAGAAGCTGGAGCACACGCCAAAGCCATCACAGCAGCACAACAACCCCTGACCATCGGCCTGTCACACAGCCGAACTCTTAACCTTTCTCAGGCTGGAAGGCACCAGCAGCATGTGTCTTAGGGCACGGCCGGACTTCAGCCCAGTCTCCCTTCAGCTCTTCACGGGCTGCTGCAGAGACGCTGCCTGCAGGAGCAGACTGCTGCAGCATGCAGCTTGTAGGCAGACATCACGGAACACAGAGGGCCCGAGATTAATTTGCCCCTCATCACTTCAGGTCTCCTAAGGCCCATGTAGGCATTTCAGCTGCGCTGGGAGCCGACACCAGCAGCAGTCAGCTGTCTGGTTCAGCGTTCTCCCCCGCGGCAGAGAGCGAAGTCAACTTAAACCCTTACCTTTTCGCTCTCGGTATCCAGAGCTGAGGTGGCTTCATCCAGAAGCAAAATGTGAGGCTGTCTGACGAGGGCGCGCGCTATGGCGATGCGCTGCTTCTGCCCACCCGACAGCTGAGTGCCTTTGTCTCCTACTCTGGTGTTGTATTTCTGGGAACAGAATTTGGTTGTTATGAAAACAGAGCTGATGACAAAGTGCAAAGACAATGTGACCATAGAATATATAATTTTCTAGTATACATAATATATAACATAAAACATGGGTTTAGCAGTCAAAATCCAAGTATAAAAACCAAATCCATGGCTCACTCTTATATATATAATATATATTAACTATAAAATTTAGGCCTACAAGTTAAGATGGGTTGATAGAAGAAAACAATAACAAAAAAGCTCTAAAATGGTGCATTTAATATCTCTGTTATTTTATGGGTTTTTACATTTTGTGGGGGGTGCAGAGGGGATCACAGGATAACTTGTAATGGGTAGATCCTCCTGTGGGATCAAACTCAGGCTCTTCAGCATGGCGGCAAGCACCTTTAGTTCCTAAGCCACCTTGTTAACCCTCTGTCTCCTTTCATTGGGTCTCACTGCAGATCTCAGGGAAGTCTCACACTTACTGTATAGACCAGGCTGGCCTTGAACCCCTCCTCAGCTGTCATCTGAGATGACAGATGTGTGAGGTTGCACCTTCCTCTCTCTGGAAAACAGATACCTTAAAACCATATGCTGTATGTGAGTTGAGCAAAATTTATAAGTGTAGGAATTTTGTAATGGTTTTAACTTTCACCTTCTGCTCTAATTACATTTAGGACATGATTTGTGGGAAATTTAAACAGCTGTTTATTATCATCAAAGCTTGTCTTATTCACAATCTGCAGTTGATGCCCTGTGAAGTATTTTAAAGTGAAAAAAAAAATAAAGAAATTCTTAAGATGTTAGCATTGGGTCTTTGTTTTTATAAACCATCACCAACAATTAATTAATATTAATTAATTGGTATTACAGAATTAATATTTAACCATGAAAATTCAAATAGTCTCCAAAAATTTGGGTTTCACATTCCATTCAAAATTCTTCCTATACTGTTTCCCACAGTAGGCAATCATCACTAACTAGTCAATATGATGCAAGAGACACTAGTTACAGAGTGTGCATGGGATCATCTACACCTAGGAAACATTATTTTCCTGTATTTGAGCTCTTAATATGCTCACATCATAGCCAAAATGTGGGCTCTGATTTTTGTATCTGAATTTTGACTGTTTCTTTCTTGTTCGTGTATGTGCGTGTTTGTGTGTGTGCATATGTGTGGTGCGTGTTTGTGTGTGTGTATGCTGTGTTCCTTGTGCACTTCTTTTCTTGAGACAGGGCCTCTCACTGAGATCTAGAGCTCACTGATTGGGTTAGGCCGGCTGGATGTGAAATCTGAGGGATCCTTCTATATGTGCCTTCTCAGGGCTGGGATTACAAGCATGTGCCCCTTCCTGTTCTTTGCCTGGGTGCTCAGGATTAAACTCAGGGCTTCGGGGTTGTACTACAAGTACTTTAATGGCTGAACTATCTCTTCAGCCTCTGGAGAGAAGAACCCTGCTAAGGTCTGGGCAGATGCTTGATAGAGATTCCACCCCTGAGCTGTGTCTGCCTCAGAATCCAGGTGTTCTGGATATGTTCCTCCCTGTGTGAGTGCGGAGTCACCGGGCTACAGGAACTCAGCAGTGATCCTTGTGGGGTCCATAAGGACAGTGCTGTTAACCCCATGGGAAGGAGGAAATGACCAATGGCAGAGTAAGCCAATGGCTAGGTCTAATCACTCAGAAGGGGATGTTTAGAGACCAGAGTTAGTCTAGTATGCTGAGAATAAGAATCATGATGTCCACAGAGGTGCTCTGAGTAACAGAAAGAGATTGAAGTCCAGAGGTGGGTCCTTATGGTAGTCACATACCAGAGGACAAAATATTTTTGAGACTCTATAGTGATTCTGTGTTGTCGCCTGCATCAGTATCATCTGAGCTTTGAAGTCTCAGAGCCCTGGACCCTGCTGCCAAGTTATTCTTCTTCACCAGTGATAGGGTGGAGGCTGGTACTTTACTTCCGACGACTTCCAAGGTGACATTGATCCACATTCAGGCTTTGAAAGTCAGTGGCTCTCATTAGAAAAGGGTGACTAGGGATTTGTACTTTGAATGTTTGAGCCTGGAAAAGTTACTAATTCTTGGTTGGACCACATTGAGGAGAGGAGGGGACAGGCCTGCTCCCAGGTTATGTGTTTGAGAGTAGTAACTATCTGTGAAAAAGCCAAAAGAGAGTTTTAGGGAAGAGTTTTGGCCATGGTGTTGTCATGCGTGCCTGGCTGGTTTGAGGTTACCAAGCCTTATTTTAAGAGCACTTCCTGTAATAATGAACTTAACTAGTGATAATGGGAGAATGTATATTAGTTATGTAAGATGCATTTTTAAAAAATAAGACCTGAGAAGGTACAGAAAAAGGTGAGAGATTCAATTTATCCAACTTACAGGAAGAACTGAGAGAAGTCCATAGGACAATAGCCCTGGGAAGATTTTGGTAGTCAAGTCTAAGAATGTAGTTCAGGACCCTACAATGGGTGGTACATCAATTATAGATCATATAATACCATAGCCATCTTAGTGACTCAGCTCTAGTTGGAAAGCCTTCTTTCTGGCATGGGCACAAGCTCCCTTGTCTGGCCTAACTCCATAGTGATACTTGGATCACTGAGGGGAGCTACAGAACATTCATGCCTGCTTCCGCTGCAGAAACAGTGGAGACTAGATGCTGCCTGTCTACCCTTTACCTGGAAGTGGGACACTCACATGTATCCCCAGGCCAGAAGCAGGTGGATCCTCAAGCTGACAAACTTAAGAACTGTTCCAGTTCTCAAAGTTCCTGTCTCTTCTCCTTGACTCTGTCTAATATTCTGCTACTTCCTCACAATGACAGGGAAGGAATTGGGTAAACATAATCTCTAACTTGGCTAAGAAGTATGGATAGACACCTCTCTGCTGGTAAGATACATTTTGGTTGCTAGTCTTAGGTTTCAGAGGACAGGCCCAGGGGTGTAGCTCAGTGGTTGAACACTTGCCTGTTACATACAATGCTGCAGGTTTCATCCCCAGACTGGGGATGGGCAACACCAAAGAATAAATGAAAGGGGCTGCTAACTACCAGGCACAAGGTACATACATTAGGCAGCGACTCGATGAACTGGTGGATGTTGGCCTCCTTGGCCGCCTTCACGATCTCGTCCTGGGACACGACCCGGCTGTTGTCTCCATAGGCGATGTTCTCTGCGATGCTACAGTCAAACAGGATAGGCTCTTGGGACACAATGCCTAGGTGGGCTCGGAGCCACTGGACATTGAGTTGCTTTACTTCTTTGCCATCTAGAAACTGAAAGCAAGGGTTCACAGATCAACTTCAGGACCAGCACAATTCAGATTTAGCAAAATTACTGCCATTATTTCACAGCATAAAACTCTTGGGTTGCTGTGAGATTAAGGAAAAGGTTTCTGGTTAATTTTTAGTTGTCATATAAAATATAATCATTATATTTTCATGTGTATGTATCAATGAACTTTACTTTGATTTGTCTCTCACTACTTCTACAACTCTATTTGAGATAAAGTCTCACTCTGTAGCCCAGGCTGGCCTGGAACTCACACTTTAGCTCAGGCTAGCCTTGATTCCATGGGAATTTTCCCACCTCATCCTCCCAAATCCTGAGATTATAGGCATAAACTACCAACAGCTCGACTTTACAACTCTTTATAAAAATATTTAATAATATATTTAATAAAATAAATTATTTATTTTTTACTGAGAATTTAGTCAGAGTTTGAGAACCAACATTTCACTAATTTTGAATGTAGTGATAAGTCCTGTGTTCAAACTTCAGTGATAAAACTGAAACATGAAATCAGAACTCTCAGAAAATAGTTTTTAAAAAGGCAGTAAGGTAAGGAGCAGAGCTCTTGTAACTAGTAAAGAATTGATGCAGTAAGGTTGTAAATGTGTGTGTGTGCATGTACATTTATTTTTGTTTTTACATCCGGTCCACAGGCCTGTCCCCGCTGTCTTCAGAACGGGGCAGACTGCCCATGGATATCAACCAGCCATGGCATATCAAACTGCAGTGAGACAGGAGCCTCCTCTCCTATTAAGTCTGGATGAGGCAATCTGGGCGGAGGAAAGGACCCCAAAGCAGGTAACAGAGTGAGAGACAGTCCCTGCTCCCACTGTTAGGAGTCCCGCAAGAAGACCAAGCTGCACACTGTAACACATACACAGAGGGCCTAGATTAGTCCCATGAAGGGCTCCTGGTTGTCTGCTCAGTCTCTGTGAACCTCTATGACCCCAAGTTAGTTGATTCTGTGGGTTGCCTTGTGATGTCCTTGACCCCTCTGGCTCCTACAATCCTTCCTTCCCATCATAAGTGTTTTTGAATAGAATAGAAAAGAGGCCAGCCTGGTCTACAAAGAGAGTTCCAGGACAGCTAGGGCTGTTACACAGAGAAAGCCTGCCTGGAAACACCAAAATCAAAACAAACAAACAAAACTTCTAAGTAGCAGTGAATAATTAGTAGGAAAGTTAAAAAGAACCGTGGACAGCAGGTAGAAAATTTCCTTCCTTTCATCTCAGTCACTAGTGCTGCCAAGGCCCCCTGGAGCAATGGGTCATTGCTAACGCTTCTGCGATGTTCTGAGTGCTCATAACTAAACACATACATAGGAACAATTACCTGCTCGGAATCCTGTTTCTTTGGTTCTCTCTCTCTCTCTCTCTCTCTCTCTCTCTCTCTCTCTCTCTCTCTCTCTCTCTCTCTCTCTCTCTCTCATTAAAATTCATTACCTTCTACAAGACTTCTCTCCCATGCTCAGCACCTAAGATGGTTTCTGACAGGATCTCAGAGTTTTGCTGAGTATGGAATCCTGATTACTCCCTCACCATTTCAGCTGAGAAAACAAAAGGCATCTCTCCGTATTTCCAGCTGCTCTCCAAATGTGTCCACCTTACTCTGGGAGCCCCGTCTCTTTGGTTGTCCTCTGTGTAATCAGTAGTATTGGCTTATCCTGGCTGTGACAATGCTTGGGCCTCCTCTTGACCAGTTCCCTGACCTGTCTCCCATTCCTGCTGCTGCTCTTCCCTGCCTCTTCTACCCTGGATTTTCTTCATAGTCCACACTCACTTAAATCTCCACGTCCCTCTCTAACCATCCTTCAGTCAGGCGAAACTGTTTGCGCCATCAACACTTCATTGAGAGTAGAGTGGCAGAAATAGCCCACAAATTGTATTCACATTGTATCAGAAGTTCTTGTCTTTCCACGTCTGTATCCTTGCAAACCACTTCATCAGTGAATCGCATCCTCCCCTTGACTTGTCATCCCATTCCCATCTTCTGCAACTCTCTTTATCTTTCTGGCTACTTCAGCTTTGGCCAGCTCTTAAACTGTCAGCTCAGGTCTCACCATGGCAAAGGAGATAGGCGGTCAAGAACTGCTTGCAGCAGAGGGCAGCATGTGGAGAGAGAGGCTGGGTAATCCGGCTAGTGCGGTTGGCCTAGCTGAGACATCTGGGTTGTCAGATTATCTAACAGAGGCTCTTGCTGAAGGGTTCAAAAACCCATGCCTACGATATATCCAGGCATTTGGATGTTGAAATCTAAGGTGGTCTGAGTACAAAAGCGTGCTCACCACTGTGCCAGCCATGGGGTCGTAGAAGCGCTCGAGCAGCTGGACCACTGTGCTCTTCCCGCAGCCACTGCTGCCCACCAGGGCCAGCGTCTGGCCCTTCTTCACCTCCAGGTTCAGCCCCTGAAGCACTGGGATGTCGGGTCGGGTGGGATAGTTGAACTTGACTTCATTAAATTTCACATTTCCTTCCAACGTATTCTAAAATGAGAACAGTAACACTTAGTTTGATTGCAGAGTTATTGAAAACACAGGGTATAATGTTAATTCCTAGTGCCGGGTGTTGGAAGTGAGCTTCTATCATAGTTAAACTTCATTTCATCTCTGGAATTAAATCTAAAGAGGTAATGGTTTTGCAGCATGAATTCTCAATACACACCAATGTACTCTCCAATACTAGAATAACTACATACTGGAAAGCCTAACGAACTAGATTTCCATTTACCTTGGGCAGTATTCCTATCTCCCTGTAACTTTGTTTTATAAAAGTCATGGCAATTAATATACAATATTAACAATGATTGAAATCAACTCATCTAGGTCTTAGCAACAGCATATATTTTTTTTTTAAATTAAAGCACCGATTTTATTAAATTTCCTCTTTGTGTCTTTTCATTGGGGAGTTAGGGATAGATCAGCCACCAGAAGAGCAGACTCACAGGCTTCAGGCCTTCCGTGCTGTAGCTGTCAATCTCGGGGACTTTTTCAATGATCATGATGATATGTGATGCCGACACTTTGGCTTTGGCATAGTCAGGAGCGAATGAACTGACCTGTCCAACTGCCATGGCACCAAAGACAACAGCTGAGAATACTCTGGAAAATAAAAGGCAAGCATGTGCAGAAAGTGATAGCTGCAGTGTTAGCACTGTGGCACTTCTGTAACGAAGGAGTGATTGCCATCAGAAGGTCGGAAGACATAAACTCCCCCCCCCCTTATGTGTTCTCATCAGCACGAGAGATGCTGCAAAATAGCCCCTTCCAGCTCTCCTGGTATCCTCAACTTTCTACCACATGACCTTTGCTAACACTTCCTTCTAAGAATTACCAATTTGTTTTCCACTTTTTGAACCTGGAGTGGCCTTGTGATATGGTTTCATGGACAGGATGTGGTGGAAATCACTGTTCCCAGTTTCAAGTTTATGACTCAGCATATGTTTTGTTCCTTTATTTTTCTCTCCTTGCCTCTGGCCAATGAGCCTACAGCTCACTGCAGACAACATAGATCAAAACAGAGATCTACTATGCCCAACGCAGACAAGGAGAACTGACCCAGAGACTCCAAGCAGGATAAATATTTATAGTCCCATGTCACTGAGTTTCGTTGCTGGTCATTACACAGTGTAGCTGTGGCAATCAGTAATCCATACAGTCAGTGTGGCTATATCCAGCCTTAGAAATCCTATGAGCCACGCAATAAAGAGAATGTTTTTTTAAATACATGGTTATGATGCAACATTTTAGGAAGACACTGTATTCTTAACCCCTGGCATGGGACTCATAAGTGTCAGCAACTTCAAAAATCTTGGAGTAAAAAAATCATTCAAAAGCATGATCAAATTAATGTCCCAGTCCCAGGAGTGTCTGGCTTTGACCTTGGGTATAATGACACAAACCCGCTGTGAGACATGTGCGTTAGAAGGTGAATATTTTAAATCTTGAATTAACTACAGTGTGACTAAAGCAAATGCTTAAACAGGGCAGAATGGTGGGTTAGCACACTACAGTGCCGGGTTTATCTGGCTTGGGGTGCATTGCAAACTCTAACCCTATTGCACTATTAGGGAGAAGATCTGGCCCGCCAACCCCTTGGGAGCTCAGAAGGTTCACATGTCACCTTGATGACCAAACTGCATATTTGGTGACATCAATAGTGTGATTTCCCTCAGGCTTGTCTTCCCATGACCAAAGTATAGTGTTCAATGTTTGCAGAGATACAAAAGGAAAATTCTAATCCAGATCTTCCATTGTCGTTGAAAAATTTCTTCAGCCCCTGAGGAACTAAGAGTTAGTCAGATGCCTGACAGGCAAACAAATAAGGAAAAGGGGCCACTGATAAATAAATAATAATGATGGTAACTTCTGGATTCACCCTGACTCGCCTTCCCAAGACAAAAGGCTGGCAGGCTTTCTCTCCTCCAGCAGGGCCCCCTCATAGCTGACCAGTGCAAGCTGGTCAGATATGGTCAAGGCTGGCCCTGACATGTTTATGTAAAGCTGTGGGCTTCAGCAATCCTTTGTTTGTCTAAGCTGACTAATCTGTCCAGTTGGAAATGATGTAAGATGAACTCATGCAAGGCCACCATAACACTAAAAAAAAAAAAAAAAAAAAAAAAAAAAAAAACAAGACAGAAAAACAAAAACAACCCCCCCCCCAGCCCTTTAGGAGAAAGGGGGGTTTCAGTTTCTGAGTAACCTTCCTACTTTGGGGGGGTGTCTTTCTATGTTCTCTCTCTCTCTCTCTGTCTCTGTCTGTCTCTCTCTCTCTGTCTCTATCTCTGTCTCTCTCTCTCTCTGTGTGTGTGTGTGTGTGTGTGTGTGTGTGTTTGTGTTTGTGTATGTCTGTACCTATGTGTGTGTTTAGATGTTTCTTTACCTTTAATATCTCAGGTTTGGTAGGAGTTGGCATATCACCCACCTCTTAGCTGCCCTGACAGAAAAAGCTTTTTAAAGGAGCCATTAGAGTCCATGCCTTTCCAAAGGCATGGCCTTCTGGAGATCTCTAAACTGAGTCTATATGTCTAGGCACAGATTTGGAATGGTCAGATATGCGTGAGTCAACACAGGGTGTATACGTTTCTGATGAAATGTGGAGTATCAGTGGTATCACACAGACACTCAGAGGCAAAATGCCACTTTCTTAATCAACAAATGCTCTACGTGACACTTCACAATACAATTTCTCATCCTAGATTTACTTTCAGGGTTAAATTATAAATATGAACAGAATACTTACAACAGAACATTTTCAAAAGTCATTAATTCCTGTGCCACCAAGTAGGCGCCAAAACGGAAACAGGCAGCATAGGAAAAATACATCATGGCCTGGGTGAAGGAGAATGTGATCCCAAAGATGTGCGCTTTCTTCAAAGCGTTTCTGGAAAGAAGAGAACCCAGATTCACTCCACTGCATTTCTCAGTCATTCAAGTAACTTCCTGTGGTTGACAGTGGGCCACACAGAGTGACAGACTCAGTGGATTCCCTTTCTAGAGAATTCAGCTTGAGCCCCGTTTACTTAGCAGTGTGAATACAGGGAACTGCCTCAACTCTGAGACTCAGTGGTGCCTTCATCTTTAAGGTAGGATATTGCATCTTAGTGGTTGATAACTAGGCCTGTAACACCCATACACACCACCACCACCACCACCACCACCACCACCACCACCACCACCACCAGAGGAGCCTGTTTTACATTAACAAATGAAGGGGCCTGCCCTCTCCCCCACTTTGGGACTCAGCACATCTACCAACACCCCCAAGCTGTGGGTGACAGGACAGCAGGCATGTCCTCCTACTTGGGCATCTAGATGAGGTGCCTATCATCAGGGCAGCAGAGGGACAATGTGCTATGGGAAGAAAAAGCACCTAAGTGTCTGCAGCCAGGGGCTTTACAAAGCATTACATTCCAGGAATGTCTGAACAAGAAGGATCTGGGGAGAGCCTGGGCAGGGACAGGGTGGGGATGGGCAGCCTTTGACCTTCCTCCTCCAGCTAAACCCACCAACTTCTTGTCTTTGCCACTTACTGGGATTTCAAATGCTAACTTTTCCCAGAAAAAGAGGGCCTGCCATGATTATGACAAAGGTGCTTGGAAACCCTTCAGAAAGATCTAGTTCTCTCCTTGTCCCAGAGAAGCTGAGACTCCAAGGTTGGGTTTGCTCATGTCCTGGTCACCTTTCTTTTAGAGCCCTCATCGATACTGCTGGGGTAAAGGGAGAAGAGAAGGTCTCCCCAGGAAAGAAAGGAACAGAAAGTATCCTCAAGAGATCCCTGCAGTGTCCCACAACACCTCCAATTTCATGTTCCGTAGAGAGCCTTCACCCCAAATACAGCAAAGAGCAGGTCACTTTCCCAACGGGACACCAGAGGCATTCTCAGCTGTCCCCTGCTCTCTCCTCCCCAATGTCTCCAGCCTTCACTGCTTCTACCTCACACATGCCCCTGCCTCAGCGCAGGTCTCTTCTTTTCCCTCTTGATAATCCTTCTAGTACTTTCTTTGTGTGCTCTCCACCTTCTGGCAAAAGCAATCCTGAAAACCGAAGTCCTTAGCAGACAACTCCTCGGAGCCCTGGCCCACTCCTGAGAATGTCTTACCTGTATGGTATCTGCAAGCTCTGGGCATACATGTTTTCAAACTTCTGCTCCCGAGTCAACGAGACGACAGTGCGGAAGTTCTCTATGGCTTCAGTGGCAATCTGTAAAAGGCCACCCATTACCAGGCACAAAGTCAGAAACAGGAAACAAATTGAATTCTACAATTAATAGTATTAACCTATTATAATTTCTCTTTCGTGCATCATTTGGTCTTATGATAGCTATCTTCCTATCCAAAACAATGGTGACTTGTGAAGCTGAATTCTACATCCTTCAGAGAGACCCCATCATGGAGTCTGGCCCTCTATACGGAAAGAGAGGCCAGGACACCAAAGCATGAAGCACTTAGCTAAAGGCACACAGCATCTTTCCAAGGAGTCTGAATAACATTTATGGTTACTTTTTTCAAAATGTGATATTTATACATAACTTTTTCCCTTTGTAGCTGTCACTCATGATAAGTCAATAAAGATTAAAAGATGTTCAGAGAGTAATGAAGATGATCAATAATTATACACTAATATATTTTACAAAGTAGCTCACACGTTTTTCTAAACATCTTTAACAAAGTATAGACTAAATTCTAGATTTTGCCTAGTCAATTTCAACAGTATTTTTCAAGCTTATTCAATATACATTAATAATGAGTTGGGTTTTTGTTTTCTTTTCTTTTTTTTTTTTTTTGAGACTGGGTTTCTCTGTGTAACAGCCCTGGCTGTTCTGGAACTTGCTTTGTAGACCAGGCTGGCCTTGAATTCACAGAGCTCTGCCTGCCTCTGCATCAAAGTGCTGGGATTAAAGGTGTGTGCCACCATGCCTGGCTTAATAATGAGTTTTTAATGGCTACTTAACATTGTGGCCAGCTAGGCCTCACTAACAATGGCTTCAATTCTTTCATCAAAAATAACATTGTAATAAATATATCCTTGGACACAAACATTTTCTCATAGTGATTTTCTTAGAAAACATTCTTAATATTGAGATTAAGAGGTCAAAGGGAATAAATTGCCTTTTAGTGAATATTGTATTTTGATGAGCATGATATATCAATTTTTTTTCAAAAGAGTTTTTAATATTTAGTTGTGTTCTAATTGCATTTACTGCCTCCAAGGCTATTTAGTTAGGACAATATGGCTGTCACCATCCTTTGTATTCTTCATAAAGGGAAGTGGAGAACATCAAGAACATCTAGGCCACACAAAGGGATTTTGCCTGCACCAATGATGGGACTTAAACCACCCATGCCTCTCATTAGCTTATCTCAAAGGGGGGATATGGACCAGAAGGTCTCTAAGTCCTTTTAAAATTGTATGTCTCCAGAAATTGAAGTTTCTGGTTAAGATTCTGTGCCTCCTTCTGGTGGTTTCACTGATCTAAACTGATCCTAGTAAAAACATTCTACAAACCTAGTGCAATTTGCTACTTAAAGCCATATGTGTGTGTGTGTGTGTGTGTGTGTGTGTGTGTGTGTGTGTGTGTGCTGTCATTTATGCCTCACTGAATCTTACACAAATTATCTTACTTCAATAACAGTATATATTTTATAATAAATTTAGGAAAAAAATTTTATAAACTTTGCACATTTCAAAAATATATACTGACTTTAGAAAATCCTGAAAGTACTAATGGTAAGAAGTTAGAAGAACTAATCAACTTTAATGAAACTCCCAAAGACAATCTTCATTTACACATATTGGAAACATTTTGAATTATACTGGTTCCAACAAACAGATGACGTTTTCTGAATCAGTAAGAAGAATATTATAAAAATGTATAGCTACAGTTGGGAATGTGTCTCAGAAGGTAGGGCTATTGCTTTATAGTCATGAGGATCTGAGTTTGAATTGCAATCACACACATAAAAAAGCCTGGCATGGTCATGCATGCCTGTAAACCTCGGTGTTGGGGACAGAGCTTGCATAGTGTGAAGACAACAACCATTTTACAGTGCAGTCTCCTCATCTTGATGCACAATGAGGCAGTCAGGAAATGCCGGAAGTAGCGGCCATATCCTCCCAACTTCAATAGAGACGCAGTCATCACTAGCAAGAAGGAAGTTTAAGTTCAAAGAAGAGTAAACAGCACTGTTTCCTTTGAAGGGGTGTATACCAAGTTGTTCTGAAGAAAGGAAAATGTGTTTCTCAGAAACAAACTTGTACTTCTCTTTCTGCTCCAAATAAACTGAGATTTGATCTAATTTAGTACTAAAATATGAATGGGTATATTACACAAAACTGCTCATTATCCCATAAAAAATGGAATAGAACAATATCAAGCCCTGATCGTAAGCACAGTAGAGATTATCTGCATGGTCCATCAATCACACCACAAAGACAGGATATGAATGAGACCTCCCATTACACTGATCTGCTCTGAAATCCCAAACAAGCACATTGCCAAGTGCTGCATGGTATGTATTCCTAGGTCAGGGCCAACATTACTTGGGCCAGACATAGCGAGACCCCGAGTTTAGCTAACTTCCAATGACAGTCTGCTGAGACCTCACCAAAGGGTGAACTCCACAGACCCTGGCTGAGAAATACTAAAGCTAGTCAGAGCATTTCCCTGAAAGAACCAATGAAAACAGAACAACAGGTCTAAGAACACGCAGAGAAACAAAGCGTCTTTGGTGTCTCTGGGATCTTCCTCACCTTTCACATCAGTGGGGTGCGTGGAAACCACACCCCCTTACCTGCCTGGATCCCTGCTTTCTTTCGTGGTACCTGGAATGTCAGGGGCCAGCCCTGTTCTGCCCTCTCATTTCTGCAGAGAGCATGTGCTGTCTGGTTAAGCTCCACCCTAACAGAAGTTGGGTTTCTAGCTAATAGGTGAGTCACTGTCTGAGTTTGAATCCTGCTCCAGGAGCGACCGGCTCTAAGGTAGAGAGGCGTAGCCTGTGTGTCCCTCAGCCTCACCTGAAAAATGAGATAATAACAGACTATACCTGATAGAGTCAGTGTAAGGAACAAAACATTTCCCAGGGAACCAAGTAAATGCCACATAACTCTTGGTTGAGCTATGAGGAAAAACAGACGGGAGTGTGCAGAATAAACAGGACGAGGGGAAAGAAAACAGATACGAGAGGAAGGGAGGATGTCTGATAAAGAGGAAAGAGGGGGATGCTGAAGGGTGTGTGCTGTTTGCAGAGAAAGCAGGTCTAGGGGCCAGATCAAGGATATAAAATGGTATGAGGCACCAGAGTAATCCCAAACTGACTAGATTAAGTAATCTAAAATGAAGAGAACAAATACACTTGGGACTTTTCTACTTTGAATCTCCCCAATCATTCATAATAAAATGCACCCACCATCCTGAATACAGGGATAGCTTTAAGCCTAGTTGAAAGGAAGACAAAGAAGAACAGAAGGTAGGGTGAGTGTGCTGGCTAGTTTTATGTCAACTTGACACAAGCTAGAGTCAGAGAGAAAATCTCAGTTGAGAAGATGCCTCCATATGATAGGGCTGTAGGCAGGCCTGTGGGGCATTTTCTTAATTACTGATTGACGGGGAAGCCCAGCCTATGGTGGACGGTGCCAACCCTGGGCTGGTGTGTCCTGGATTCTATAAGAAAGCAGACTGAACAAGCCAAAAGAAGCAAGCCAGTAAGCAGTACCCTGTACCCATGGCCTCTGCATCACCTCCTGCCTCCAGGCTCCTGCTCTGGTGAATTCCTGCTTTTGATAATGAACTGTGAGTAAAATAAACCCTTTCCTCCCCAAACTGCTTCGGCCATGGGTGTTCCATTGCAGCAATAGAAACAGTAAGGGACAGAGAGGAAAGACATCAAAAGAAAAGATGCAAAGAAGAAAAGGACTGGCTAAGAAGAGAGAAATAGGAAGACAATGGCTTCAAACAAAGAAACAACCCCCTGAAAAAGCAGGTGTCAGTGTTTGAAACTAAGGATATGTTTCTGTTCTCCAAATTCTAATCTTGAGATAAGTGTAGTAAATATTGCCCCAAAGGTGGCTATTAAAATAGTGTCATAGACTGAGGAGATGGCTCTGTTGCTCAAGAGTTTGCCTGGCAAGCACAAGGGCCTGAGTCTGACCTCTGGAACCCAGAGGTAAACAGCTCAGCTATGCATGGTGGCATGTGCTTGTAACCCTAGTGCTGGGGGTGCAGGGATGGGTGGAGAGACCATATCTCAAAATGCAAAGTGGTCCACACCTGGGAAATAATGCCCAGGGTGTTCTCTGATCTCCATACAACATGCACATGTGTGAGCTGAGCACCCACAGGAACACCACACACACACACACACACACACACACACACACCAGCATAGTCAGAGCATAGTAACAGAGAGTAATAAAACATCCCTGGAAAGAATATTTTTTCTGCTTAAGCAACCAATCATGCTTGGTTTAACTCACCTTCCCAGAACCCTCCAGCTCCTTCTTATCTTTCAGTGCTTGTCCAGACAGCATCTTCATTTCAATCACTCCTGCTATTGCAATGATGGGTACAATAGCTAAGAGCAGAAGGGTCAGCTGCCAGCCGTAGACCAGGGATATGATAATTCCTGTCCCAAGATTTGCTACGTTCTGGGTAATGACAGCAAGTCTGGATCCTGTGGCCTAAAAAAGGAGAAATTGGAGACACGTCTTATATTCTAAAATATTTTCTAATATATTTTTAAGGATAGTAACACATTTTCATGAAAATTTTCTCTCCTATGAAATAAAAGGAAAGATACACTTGTTAGAAGTTTTTGGTTTCTAAAATGAAGATTTCCATGATTTAAGAATACTAAATGTAGGCACCCAGAATGCAAGAACATATTTCTATCTATTCAAATCTTTCAGTACCAAGAAAATGTTTATGTACCAAAGCATGATGATTAAACCAAATGCAGCAATCAGAATGGTAAGAATTTGGCAATTCTATTGAACTGGGAATGGTGGTTGTCGAGGTATAAAACTGCTTAGAGTTTAAGGAAGAGATGTGTCAAAAAGGCATTCAAATATATTTGGGACTATTTGTTTTTTCTGTTTTTTTTTTTTTTTTAATTTGGTTTCTTTTCTTGTTTTTCAAGACAGGATTTCTCTGTGCAGCCCTGACTGTCCTGGAACTCACTCTGTAGACCAGGCTGGCCTAGGAACTCAGAGATCTGCCTACCTCTTATTTGGACCTATTTGAAACACTTATTTTCTTGGGGAAAAAATGAAATTTGAAAGTTAGAGACCATGGTCTACAGTTAGCAGAATCTTTGAGTAGAATGCTGGAGGGTGATAATGCATGGCTTTCACTACTATGTAGCAATTCCCAGCTCTAAATCAGCAGTTTAACTAGTCAGTTTAGCACACGTCCAAGTAGTGTAGTCCACGTCTACTCTACTTGGAATTACTCTGGTACCTCATACAATCTCATATCCCTGCTGTGGCCTCCACTCATTTTTCTCTTCAAATAGCACACATCCTTTACCGGTTCTAATTTTTCTTTCACTTAAGCATGGCTAACTAGTCTCAGTAAAGATTATGATGTAAACTCTAGGCTGGCCATTGGCCATCTCTGTCACTTTTTACAAATCTCTCCTAACTCCAAAATTGAGCAGATTCATTATTTAGTAACCAAAGCCTCTTCTCCATCTTGAAACCTGGCACCATTCTTCGCATATCATTTAATACCTATCTGACATAATCAGTAAACAATCTGGAGAGGATCTGCCCCACAGGGATGTGTTAGGGTGCCCAGCATCTACAATCCCACACAGAAGCTGCTAAAGGACAGAAGTACTCAGAACATCTATCCTGGACACAGTAGAGACAGTTCCCTGGGCTTATAAGCTTTTAGTCATATGCAGGCCTTGCTTTGGACCACAAAAAATAATCAAGATAATTCCAGAGATGATAAATTCCTTGATGTACAGGAAAAGTGAAACAAATATTTTAATCAAATAATTTTGGCAATTTAAAATATATAAAAAATAGTAGTCGGGCGGTGGTGGCGCACGCTTTTAATCCCAGCACTCGGGAGGCAGAGCCAGGTGGATCTCTGTGAGTTCGAGGCAGCCTGGACTACCAATCGAGTTCCAGGAAAGGCGCAAAGCTACACAGAGAAACCCTGTCTCGAAAAACAAAAACAAAAAAAACAAACAAACAAAAAAAAAACAAAAACAAAACTACCATCTCACTGAAAAAAAATCTACAAGTGAGTATTTCCAGACCAGACTTCTCTGCTACACTCTAGATAAAAAAAATGTCCTGCCTCATTGACAGGTTCAACTGGCCATCTAATGTGGGCATCAATCACAACGCATTAAGTCAGACACAAAACTCTCAATTCTTCCCCAAGCCTCATCCTCCTATAGGATTTCAATTTCTTTAAAGACCAGCTTCACTTTTTTTATTTTTTAGTTATGCAGGGCAAACATTTTACTTATCAATCTTATCTCTCTAATCCATCATCTAATCAACAAATTTTGTAGGCTATAGCTTTAAACTATATCCAGAATCAGCTGTGACCACCCTAGGAGACTTCTCCTAGTTGACTGTGATAGCTTCTCTCCTCCTCTGTTCTTGTCTCCTTCAGCTGTTATTCATGTAACCGCCACGTAACTCCCACTTTGAAAACTTAGCAATGCCTTCCGATCCAATTCATAATATGATGCTGACCACAAACCAAAATAAAACAACAACAACAACAAAATTCTTTCAGTGTCAATTTCTTCTCTTAAGTTGTATGCATCTGTGTCTCCAGAATGGGTTCTGTCCTTTGTCTGCTTTAAGCAGAGAGAGCCATAAAAAACAGTAATTAAGATGTACACTGCAGTTCCACAGTTATGTGTGCTTCAGTTCATAGCTTCACTTATCACGGGTCCTGTTTGTGAGACAGGAGTGTGTGTGGTGCTGCCTCGCAGGAAGATCGAAACAAAAGGAGGCCAGGGACACGACAGAGCCCCCCAGCAGAGATCAGGGGCCACTGAAGATCAACACCATGAGAAAGTTCAATACCACGCTTCACACTTTCGCCATAAAAATTGTTGATGGAAAAGAAACTGTCACTTCATCCAAAAATCAAAACCCCATTGTTCAACAGTTTCTATTTATATCAACTGGGGATTGAGGTAACAGCACATTTTCAGGTTTATAGTTTGCTAAAGTTTTTCTGTCCATGCTACAGTTTTAATGTGCTTTTCATTGTTTTCAAAGTATTTTAACAACATTTTCTTTGTTTTTTTTATCAAACTGTAATGTCCTTTAAGTTTTAGATAACAACTACACTATTCTTTTTTCTCCCAACATTTTTATAATTTATATATATATATATATATATATATATATATATATATATATATATAAATAATGTCAATCATAAATATTAACTGAGCATGGAAAATAGTGATTCTGGTGGGAATGCCAAGAATATTTCTTTTCCTAAGTAACTGTTCTTTGGTATTCATCTTCTTTATGGCTGACACAGCAAATATAAAAGAAAATGTATAGCTATCTATATACTATATGGCATATAATCTTTGACTTTTAACCTATTTACTGTAATGAATCTGATAATTTGTGGGCTAGAACTTGTGGTTTGAATGAGAACTGTCCCCAGAGGCTCGGGCATTTGGATGCTCGGCCCCCAGCCAGTGGTCCTGTGTGGAGAGGGATGGAAGGTGCAGCTTTCCTGGATGAAGCGCATCACTGGCGGTGGGCTTTGAGAGTCTAAAGCCTCCCACCGCCTCCAGCTCACTTTCTCTGCTCTGTGCCAACCACTGAAGAAGTGACGCTCCGGTCCTGCTCCTGTGCATGCCACTGCTGCCCTCCTCTCTGCCATGATTCACTCTCATCCCTCTGGAACTTTACATCCAAATAAACGCTTCCTCCTATAAGTTGCTTTGGGCCACAGTGTTTTACCACAGCAATAGAAACGTAATTAACACAGATATCTAGTCACAGCATCTTCACATGGTTACCAGGAAGTCAGTCTCATGCTAAGCCTAAACAGCATTGGGATGACCACCCACAGAAAGCAAGCACGTACCCCTTTCACTTGAGCGGCGTCATTGGCGAGCCTGGTGGTCAGGGCTCCAGTGGTGTTCTTAGGGTTGTCAAACCAGCTCACATCCTGTGGCACAAAGAGATTTGTTAGCTTACAGTCCTTCTTAGACCGCTTTAGCTCTAGGAGGAAGGGCACGGAGACACTTCGTTTAGCATTCGCGTCCTCTTCATTTAGCATCAGGATATAACAGTCAACAGACAAGGAAGGGATTTAAAAAACAAACAAAAATAGAGCATTTCATTTGCCAAAAGTATGTCTTACTCTCAACTTTGTTTAAAGCCTGACTCTAAGTGTTGAACAATGAACACTAACAACAAAGTTGACGATGTCTTCAAGACTTCCTTCTAGAGTTGGAAGGCACACAGAAATAAGAATATGCCATTTCAGATGGTAATAAACATGTTGGAGAAAAAAAACAGGGTGAGAAAGATAAAGCTGTGAACAAGGTGCTGTTTTACAGAGTGGGGAAGAGACAGGGAAGTCCTTTCCAGAAACACGTACGTGAGCAGAGACCAAAATGAAGGAAGGGATGAAAGTATCTAAGAGGAGAAAGACACAACACTCACAAAGGCCCTGAGGCTGAGGCATACTTGATCTGCTCACACACAAGTGAATTACATCCTGCAGGTAGCCTAACTTGTCCTACTGGGATTCCCCAATTCTCTCCTCCCCAACCTTTGTACAGTTACCTAACCGATCCCTGAAGATGACCTCTGTGATGTGGGTGAGGGTTGCCTTTGGCAACTGTAGGTACTACATAGGGCCTTTTTTCCTGAAAGATCCAGGCTGCCCCTAGATTGGCATGAGGAAGGAGGTAATGAAACCAGCTAGGAGGCTGATGTCACATTAAATAAAGAGGGGAGTCATCAAGGTTTGAGTCTGGACAACTGGTAGAGAGATAGAAAGAGTAAGTAGGCTGGGTGGTGGTGATGCATGCCTTTAATCCCAGCACTCACTGTGGAGGCAGAGGCAGGTGGATATCTGAGTTTAAGGCCAGCCTGGTCTACAAATTGAGTTCAAGGACAGCCAGGGCTACACAGAGAAATCATGTCTTGAGGGAAAAAAAAAAAAGGAGTAGATATGAAGTAGTAAGCCTGCTGTGGCAAGAAAAATAAAAAACTCAAGTTCAGAAATATTACAGTGTGAAGCACTTATTAATATCAGAAGAGAAGATGTAAACCAGCAGATAGTTAACTCTAGGCAGGGCAGAATAAATGAACTGATTTAAAAACAAACCAAAAGCAATTTAGATTTTAAAATGCACATACAATATAAAATGGGATTTTATTCATAAAACTTCTTATATTTTCATTTTTTACATGTATTAATGACTGATTGCATGTGGCTGCACGAACTTGCCATGGCACATGTATGGAGGTCTATGGGAGTTGACTCTCTCCTTTCATCTTATGTGCTCTGGGGATCAAATTCAGGTTAGGCACCTAAATGGCTAAGCTTTCTCACATCCTCATATATTTTAAAAAACACAATGTGATTTTAATTATGAATTTATGTCTGTCACAAATAACTTTAGTTTCTAAGATGTTACCTGAATTGGTAATTTGTAGTAAGAAAGTAACTACCTTCTTATTTTGAAAAGCTAGAAAATGACTCATTATAGTCTACATCAATTAACTTTTTAGTATTTAAGTGTTCCCCCACTGGAATGTGACATCTTTGAAGAGAGAGTCCATTCAGATTTAAATGGCTTGCCAAACTTAGTACTATACTTCATAAGTAGTGGCTATGATGTCCTTGCTCTACTGAACAGTCTTTACTGTTCATACACACCATCTGCCCAGCTCTCAAAGTATAATGGGTCTGACAGTTGGCCTAGAGGCTGATGGGGTAGTGGGGCATATGGTGCTGTAGCAGGGTCAACTTTGAGATTGTTTAAGCAGAATCAGGGTTATAAATACAGCTTGAAAGCTTGTGATCCCAGAACTTGGGAGATGGAGTTCAATATTATATTCAGCTACATTGAGAGTCTGAGGTAAACTCAGGTACAAACGACCCTATCTTAAAAAAAAAAAAAATGAGAGGATGGATACGGCTTAACAGAAGAGTCCAAGGGCAGGGAGGGACCCCCATAAAACAGTGCTCTCTCACCCATCGGGTTCTGCTTCAGCTGTGACTGTCATTAGCCATGTGTATGAAGACATCATTAGCTAATTATTTCTATAAATATGTAAGTGGTTGTAGGTGGGGTGGAAAAGGACTATCTTTTGGAAATTTGAACACAAGAAACTGGTATTTCTCACTCTTTTTTTTTTCAGTGTTGGGGACTGAATGGGGCCTTATGGATTCTAGGCTCAACCTCTGTGTTACATTTCAGTCTTGTGGAACAGCTTGCAGATATATCCATTACATATCCCATGAGTCTCACGCATCCCAGGATGCTATTAATGTGGTCCAACAAGTTTGTAGATAACAATATCACATTTTAATGTAAAAAAGTTGGACACCTCTGTATCAAGAGCATCATTTTATGGAGGTAACTAGTAATTTTGAAAAGGAAGATTTAAGATCACATACAACATTTTCATGATTGCTAAAGTTTTCTACTTTGAATGGGACTGTTAGCAATATTGTCAGTTGTTAGGGATCTGAATGTACAAAGTGTAATAGGCACTCCTAATAAGTCATGACCAGCTAATTACACTGTAACTTGGGTTATTCTTTTAGTCTTACCTCAGCAAAGAATCTCAACAGAGAGGAATGGGCAATGAAAATGAAACTGAATTTGGGCAAGAGGAATGCAAACTATCTCCAGGTTCAGAGAGTCATAACAGCATGTTCTGAGTGTGCAGGAAAAAGAAAGTGAGAGAGGAGTGCAAAGACATAGCAGATCCCTTCCAACACGCCTCAACCTTTGGCTAAGACAAAGTATAGAGGATCACCCGGGCTTCTATTGCCTCTCGCTGCTGAGATAAAAAAGCTGATGGAGAATCATCAGGAGACACAATAGTCTCAACACCATCTGGTTCCTTGTGCCCGCCTGCAGCAAACAGACTGCAGGTCCACAGCCTACATCTATCTACAGATGGCTCACCAACATCCCAAGAGGAGCTTGAGGAGACCGGTGCAGCCTACATCTACAGATGGCTCACCAACATTCCAAGAGGAGCCTGAGGAGACCGGTGCAGCCTACATCTACAGATGGCTCACCAACATCCCAAGAGGAGGCCGAGGAGACCCGTGCAGGATCTCTATCTAAGGAACTGTGGACAGCGCTTTTACAGTCTTTGTCCACAGAGCACAAGAGAGGAGTCCTACCTCCCCTCCCCGGGTGCAAGCTCACCAGCCATACCTGTCTCAGCATGGATTTGAAAACCATGTATCGCAGTCGCTTGGTGAGGATCTCTCCGGCTTTGCCAAACGTGAAGCCCTGTGAAGAACGAGACTGCGTCACACAGAAGGCTGGCCGGAGACTCAGACACCGGCTACACTGCAGGGTCAAGGCCTGTGAGAGTTCTGAGAAGGACGGGGCTCAGTCTGAGCTCCCTGCCTGTTTCTCAGGTGACCAGTTGGACATTCCATCCTTTCCAGCACGGGGCGGTGTTTACATATTTGAAATCCACGGATCTACTCACTGTTCTTAATGTGTTTTGAAGTCATGGGGACTGTCACACCACTGTAGCCAGAGTGTGAGGGGACTGCTTTCTCTCCCTCTTCTTCATCACCCCAGCTGTCAAAGCAGAAGTGACCAGCTCAAAGCTGCTTCACTTCCAATCTCTTACCAAATTCACATGGAGCAACTGTACATTTTCCCACTCCAGTGACACTCTCCCAGGCTGTGTTATTCTACCAAGAACAAGTTCCACAATGAATCCTTTACTCACTTAGTGAAGACACACCATCTTTTCTTTTGTGTTCCTATGCTAAGAACATTTTTTTCTGTTAAAATATTAATATATTAGAATGTGTTAAATAAAGAAACCTATTTAGTTTTAGCTGATATTATTTACATGTGTGCTAACTGTTAAAATACTAATACAAGCTGGGAGGTGGTGGTGCACACCTTTAATTCCAGCATTCGAGGCAGAGGTAAGTGGATCTCTGTGAGTTCAAGGCCAGCCTGGTCTTCAGAGTGAGTTCCAGGACATTCAGGGCTACAAAGAAAAACCCTGTCTTGAAAAACCAAAACCAAACAAACAAAAATCAAAACCAAAAAACAAAAAACAAACCTAATATATACTTAGAATGTGTTTAATAAAGAAACCTATTTAGTTTTAGCTTAAAAAATATGTGGACTAATTATTGATGCATTAAGTAAGTGATCACTTACATTTTTACTCAATAAGTAGAAACATAATACCTCAAATCAGTCTGAACACTTGGTCACATGAGCTCTCTTAATTATCAAGAGGCAACATTGCCCCCATTTACAGATAAGGAAACTGGGGCCTAGACAGCCTAAAATACTAGACACAAAATTGTGTATGTGTGCAAATACATATTTTCAAACCTGTGTCAAACACCAAAGTCCATACTGTATGCTTTCCACATTACACTGTGAGAGTGTTTAGTTCATTTACAAATGTTTTTGAGCCAAATGATCCGCAGGCTGCAAAATATCTTGTACACATTCCTTAGGATTTTTAAGACTGTCATTTTCTCTTTACTTTCATTTTTCCCTTTTGTAAGAGCTTGGTGAGCTTTTGCAACCTTTTTAAGTCAGTGTGACCTGTTTGGAAGTTTCATTTGTTTGCCTGCCTGCCTGCCTGCCTGTCTGTCTGTCTGTTTTGGAATACAGGAAGACATTTCCCTGACTATTCAAAATGACCAATGGATTGCCAATCCAAACTGATATTCAGGGCTTACCCCAAAGTCCCCACCTTCCATTTCCATACTAGACAGAACAGTCTGTTCAATATGATTACATCACTGTTTCCATTTGGGGCATGGTTGGTTGGAAGAGAGAAGGTGAGGCTAGTCAGAGGATAAAAAACCTTCTGGCTATCATTGGCCATGGTAAAAAAGGAACAATTTTATGATAAGGACAATTACATGTTTATAAATGCACCTGGGTGGATGAAGTGAAAATCAGACACTTACCTGAAGAAAAAATGTAATAAAAGAAACGATCCCAAGGATCAGAAACAATAAGGAAAACAAGTTGCTTTCTTGTCGTTTGGTTTCATCGTCACTAGGTCTTGTAAAAACCTATAAAACATATTTGAAGGGTTGTTAGTTTCATCACGTAGAAAGCATTTCACATCTGCCCCCATTCCACACATCATGCAGTTTAGGAGTTGGGAGAGTCTTTGTACACTGGACCAGGGTTGGCTTCTGCAATAAAGTCAGCCTCCAACACACCTGCATTCTGCCTTTGTTGGCTGGGGGATGGGGGTGGGATGTTGGAGGTGGGGTGGGGCGGTAGTCTGTCATTCACAAATACATCCAGCATTCTTTGCACTCATGTTCCTCTTGGAGAAACAAGTGTCATACTTCTTTGTAAGAAGAAATCAAACAAATACTCTGCTTTTGACTTTCTTGTAACAGACTATCATAAATCATGTCTTTGTGTGTGTCTGTCAGGGGCGAGGGCATGTGTATGGAGGACAGAGGTCAAGCTTGTGAATGGTTGCTTAGGATTTCCACTCTGTGTTTTAGACTTACTATTTACTTTATTTTTCTGTGTAGGAGTATTTTGCCTGAAGGTATGTATGTGTACCATGTGTGTGCCTGGTTCCCATGGTTCAGATCCCTCTTGAACCGGAGTTACAGATCATTGTAAACCACTAGGTGATCACTGGGAACTGTGGGTCCTTTGGAAGAGGGCCAGTCTCCAGACCCTCTACCTTGTTTTGTAAAATGGTGTTTCTCACTGGACCAGGGCCAATTAGGCTAGAATGGTCAGCCTGTTTGTCCTGGGGACCCTCTTATCTCTGTATTTCCAGCACTAGAACTACAAGTGTGCATCACCACCCCTGGCTTTTACACTGGTGTTGGGGGCAAACACAGGTCTGCATGCTTACACAACAAGCATTTTATTGAGTCATCTTTACAGCCCCACCTCAACTACGTGGACATCTCAAAGTGTCTGGAGAGAATATATTTACGTGTTCTTGCTGTTGAAAGGAGGTGTCATCCAGTCAACCTTTCAGAGAGAAAGGTACCTTTCCCAGTATGTCTTGTAGGAGTTATAGCCAGAAAGCCAGGTGGCCATGACAGCCAACTGGTTGAGGCCTCAATAGAGACCTTTCCAGAGATAATTAGAAGTGCTAAAAGATGTTTGGAGCTGAAAGAACTTAACAGCACAATCACTCAACACGGAAAGAAAACACACCTTTCCATCTCTGGCCCAAATCAGTTTTTCAAGAGCAATACATTTCTAAACCAACCCAGAAAACTTTATGCTTCATAAAAAAGAAAAATAAATAATTTCCAGAAAACATTAACTCAATTTTTCTTGATTAGTCATTTTGGCATTGCACTATATTCTAGGCATGACTGAATCCGCACTCACATGTACTGGTCCTTCCATCTGGGGGCATCTGTTATATGACTGTCACCATTTTACAGAGAGAAAGTGAGGCAGAGTGATACTTTAACCTACTCAAGAAAGCCAGGAAGAGATGAGCCAAGAACAGAACCCCAAGCCTTCTGAACCAGAGCCTACTATGTGCAGTGAGGCAGATGGCTGCCTGCCTATCTTAGAGTTAACGTAGTCATCAGTCACCAGATGGAGCTCTGCAGGAAGAATGAGGAAAACTTAAGTGCCATTGTTGATTTTTCTTGTCAAAATCAGGCAAAGCCATTTCCAATTTACCTTTATTTGCAACAGAAACCACATGGCCAACAAATCATAAAATACTTGCTCTTCTTATGCTTTACAGAGCATGTTTGCTGCCTGTGTCCTACACTGTATTTCATAGAATCAGATGTTTTTCCTTCTTTGTAGTATTTTCATAGCATATAAAAATACCTTACACAAATTGGACACTGAGCAAACATTTCTTGAATGACATGTTAAACATGAGTATTAATCGAGCAAGGCATAGGTAGACTAGAAGAGTTATGTATGTTTGGTTGTACAATGAATAGTGTTTGTTTTATGCTTCTTATGGTGATGTTTCTTTCTGCAAAAGATTTTTAGCAGTAAGGCAAATGTGTCTTCAGTATGATGTCTGATGGTTTGCATCTGTCACTAAACCAAGAACATGACCATATCGACTATAGGTGTTCTTTAAGTGCTGCTTTTAAAATAAGGGAGACCCCGCATGTGTATTTCTACCTCCAGGGGGCTTGTTATAGTTTGCATATGAAGTCTCCCCACAAAAGGCTCATTTGGTAAATTTTATTCCTCAGCTGGTGGATCTAGTCATGGATGGGTGATTGGACAATGAGTGCTCAGGCCTCATGAATAGATGGATGCACTACATGAGTATTATAGGGAAGTGGGCCCTTGTTAGAGAAAGTAGATCACATCACAGTGAGGAAAGGATTCTTAGAAAAACATGCCTTGTTACTTGTTCATTCTTATCTTTCTTTTGTTTCCTGAATGCCATGAGGGGCAGCTTCTGTCGCATGCTCCTACCACCACAACTCCTGCCTCAGGCTCGCGATAATGGATCCAGCTGACTTTAGACTGACACCTAGGAAACTGTGAACAAAATAAATCTTCCCCTCTCTTGTATTTCTTCTCTGAGAATCCAGCATGGTAACACATGCCTGCACTGATAGGAGGCTAAAACAGAAAGCTGAAGTTCAAATTCTGCCTGGGCTGCACTGCGAGTTCAAGACCAAACTGGATAACTTAGAAAGACCTTGTCTCCAGATAAAAATAATAAATAAATGGCAAGGGCTGTGCTCGGTGGTGTAGTACTTGTCTAGAATATGAAAAAACATGGGTTCAATGCCCCGTGAAAAAAGAGAAAATCCCTCAACTGTCTGTTACAGTGATGAAAAGCTCACTAATGGAGAGCTGCTTCCTTCCTTCTGTTTCAGTCTTTGGAAGTGAGTGTAGTGTGTGGGCCTGCTCATGTGCTGGCCAGTGTGTGTGTTACACAGCAGGTCATTGCCAACACAGTTTGACAAACATAAAGAGTCCCTGGGCAGGTCAGCTAGGTTCATCAGATCAGTTCACGACTTGGGCTCAGGACTCGATGTTGACAAGCATGGAAGATTGGGTCCGCTGTTCCATTGACTATGTCAGGGAGTGGGTACCCAGGGCCAAGTACAAAAACCACTGGGAACCCTAGATAGAAATTAATACAAACGATGTTCACAAAATTGTTCTTCTTATAAACCCAACTTCAATTATACTTTCATCCAAGTGTGTTTCATATGAAGGAAAATGTTTTTATGGTGTGTGTGTGTGTGTGTGTGTGCGTGTGTGTGTGTGTGTGTGTGTGAGAGAGAGAGAGAGAGAGAGAGAGAGAGAGAGAGAGAGAGAGAGAGAGAGAGGAGAGATTAAAGATAGTTCATTCATTTTTGAATCAAGACTCACAAGTAATGTGAAAATGGATATAATCACTTACCCCTACAACCTTTGAAAATATTATGGCAAATGCTGGTTGCAAGCCTCCATTTATTATGGCACAAAATGTACCAACCACAAAATAAGGCCATTCAGTTGAATTCAGCTTTAGGATACGCCAAAAGGAAACTGGAGGTACATCTTCATCCTAGAAAACATATGTATTACAACAAGGTAGTTTTTTTGCTGGGGGTTAAAAAGGATTCTCACTTATTTTGCTCTGTAGAGGTCTTCTGTTGATGAGGCAGGGTCCTGTATATTTCAGGCTGGCTTCAAATGAACTGCCTTAAACATCTAATCTTTCTGCCTTCACCATCCAAGGGCTGGGCTTATAGGAGAGGTACAAGTTTTTGGGTTTGTTTGTTTGGTTGGTTGGTTTTGGTTTTTCGAGACAGGGTTCCTCTGTGTAGTTTTGGTGCCTATCCTGGATCTCACTCTGTAGACCAAACTGGCCTCAAACTCACAGAAATCCACCTGGCTCTGCCTCCCAAGTGCTGAGATTATAGGCATGTGCCACTACCACCTGGCCACAAGTTTTAAAATAAATATTTACCCTATTGTTATTCATTATCAGTTGATGTATATTTGCCTTCAAATACAATGATAACACATTATAGTACCCTTTTACTTTTTAAGAAATGAATGATGCTTCCACAAATATTTAATTCTTGGCATTCAACAGAAGACAAGAATATTGACCAAGAAGGATAATCATAATAGAAATAGTAATATTTAAACACCTACTATAGTCTCTTCAGGTTCTCAGTTCTGTTTCTAATATCTTTGTATTAACTTTTATTCTTAAACCTAAACTGACTATAACACATCACCATTTCAGTTTCTGGAACACTATGGAAAACAGAACAAAAGAATTATAGAAAATACATTGTAGTTCCCACTCCTTCAGTTGAAGCACACTCAACTAGGAGGGCTCAAGAGGAGGATTTAGGATGTAATATTACATCTTTGTCCATACCGGGGTCTCTTTGGTACTAAGCTTCCTGTCTTGGTCATGTGGTCCATGGATACTTTTGCGAGTTGATCTTCTTCTTATTAGACTGGATCCCGAATCTTTTGAAGCCATGTCTAAATTATCGATTTCATTTTTAGATTCACAAATTTCATTTCCTAATTCAATTTCATTTCCTGCTGTCTAAAATAAATAAGAAATATGACTAGTTTAAGCTCAAATAATGGAAATTAACAATTAAAAATAAATATCAAGAAAAATATTAAATTACTTAAATCAAAGGAAAGGATGAAATTAAACTACTATTCCTTCTTGTGTGCTATACTGGGAGAAAGAACTTAATATTAAGGATTCTTTGTGAATATGCTGAAATAAAGTGACAAGCCTTTGTGTATTTTCTCTAGTTATCTCTTTTCTGGGAATATATGGCTCAATCAACTTTGCTTTTGAACCAGTGTGTGAATAGCAACTCAAAAGAGACCGAAATGTTTTAGATATTTTAATGAAATGTTATTTTTTTAGTTTATTATTTTTTGTACCAGGTCTTCAGAATTTGGTGTACATTTTCACATTTTCACCATTTAACATTCACTATCACACATGGCTAATAACTATTATGATGGAACTTAATATTTCTTTTTACTTTTCCTTAATTATGCTTCTTTAGGTCTTCTCTTTGCCAAAAAAGAAAAAAAAAGTCAATCTAAAGCATTAGTACTGGATACTATTATATAAAAGCAGTAAAGCAGCAGTGATCTGTCTGGGAAGGAAGCAGAAACATAATTATAATTCCTTTCCATGAGCTCCTCAAGGCCGTGCTTGGGCCTCAAGGTGGGAGGGAGAGAATTAGACAGAAACAACACAGTTCCTGGAGACCAGGCCCTAAAGAGAAGTTTCCCTTTAAAGCATAGAGGGGAGCTTCGTTATGCATGAAAATGAGAGAGATGGGAGAGGAAGGTAGAGGGATGAGGGGAAGGGAAGCGAAAGGAAGGAGAGAGAGAGACAGACAGACAGACAGACAGACTGAGCCTTGGACCAATCCAAAGCACAAAGGAAAGGATTAAGTTTTCATAACCTTTTAGAAGTGGCAAGAAGGTTTATAACACATGATTTAGTTCAGCATAGTGTATGTGAAAAGGACCATGGAGGAACCATGTACCATAAATTGAGAAGAATCAAGTTACAGTACAGTGCTTCTTTTTTCACTTGTTCACAATTTTTAATGTAAAGCCATTTATCAAAAGAGACAAACCACAAGATGAAATTGAAGGCAATGGAAAAATTCGACTTCTCACAACCAAAACAATGATCACATCCTTAAAAATAATTTTAAAAAGTGTTGGACATGATAATGTTGCAGATTATGAGCCATATCCAAGATTTTTATCAATTCATAATTCTGAATAAAACTTTTTTAAAGTGTGAGACTTAAAAAATAATATTTTTCAGTATAAATATGTTTTATCCCCCACATATGTTTATTCTTGTACTTTGGGGTTCAGAAACAAAAGTGGAGTACAGTTTACAGACTTACATCACCATTGAAGTCTTTGCTGCCATAATTATCTTAGTTTTATGTATAAAAGAGTCATTGATTTTGTTCAGGGTTGGGGAAGTGTTTGCAAAGAGTCTTGAGTTTATTTTGATTCTTTGGAGAGGATGTCTTAAGAACCTAGAAGTACAGTGCTTCTTAACTCTGTCCTGGAGACAGCAAGGGGGCAGTGTGGCCTGCGTCAAGCTATAGAATCAGACCTAACGGTGCAGGTCCATGTTCTAACAAATCCCTAAGTACCCTTCTCCTACATTCCAAAATTATACAATCAAGTAACATTTATCTGTAGATTAAATATAGTGACATCAGCTTATCATCAAGATAAATTAGGACATTTCTAGAGTTCCACTGTACCTGTGTCATGACAAGTTTGAAGTAAATGCCCTTCTCTTTCATGAGCTCATCATGATTTCCTTGCTCCACAATGACACCATTGTCAAAACCAGCAATGACGTCAGCATTACGAACTGTAGACAAGCGGTGAGCTATCACGATGGTGGTCCGGCCTTCTCTAGCCTGGAGAGAGAGAAACCTGCTTTAGACACCTGAATAATTAGAACAAAAAAACACCGCCTTTAATCCTAGCACTCAGGAGGTGGAGGCAGGCTCTCTGAGTTTGAGGCCAGCCTGGTCTACAGAGTGAGTTCCGGACAGGCTACACAGAGAAACCCTGTCTCGAAAAAGCAAAGTCCAGCCCTAGTCATTGATGTTTCATGGACCAGTAGGTCTCCAATCCCATCACTCAGTGCACCCTCTCCTGGAGAGAGGGGCTTTTCAATTTCATAGTTTTCAGTGGCATTAAGCAACTTGCATTTGTGTTTTCCTTTTGTTGACAATACTATAAACTCTTAAAACCAAATTAATGGGATTATTTCTCTTTTCAATTCCATAGTCTTCAGGTGGCATTAAGTGACTTCCACTCATATTTTCCTTTGGGTTATAATACAATAAACTCTCAAAACCAGATAAATAGGGTTATTTCTCTAAATTTTCATAATCAAAATGAAGACTAATTTTCATTTGAGTCTCCATTTTTCATTTTTAATTAAAAGATATTGGCATGCCTTTCAGTGAAATTTTATTTATTGTAATTCAAAAAAGAAAGGAAGGAAGAGAAATAAATAAATAAATAAATAAACAAACAAATAAGGGTTGGAGAGATGGCTCAGTAGTTAAGAGTGCTTCTTCCCTTGCAGAGCACAGGAGTTCAGTTCCCAGCACCCACATGTGGTGGCTCATAACTGCCATTGACTCTAGCTTCAGGAGAGCTAACATCCTCTTCTCATGTTTGTACACACATGAAAACACACACAGATATATAAATAAGAAAATAAATGTTTTTAAAGATACAGAAGACACAGAAGTTGAACAACAACAAAAAAGATTTTGGAAGCCTAGTGCTTTTCCTTAGTAACAGGTAATAGAAGCTATCAAACGTTTCTTTCCTAAGACCAAGATTAAGAAGAATAAACAGTGGAATACTATTATTCTCATAATTCAGACCTTGTAAGTACAGCTCACAGACCTTATCTAGAGCGGCCTGAACCACGGCTTCACTTTCTGTGTCCAAAGCTGAGGTCGCCTCATCCAACAAAAGGATCTTGGGGTTGCGGACCAGGGCACGAGCGATGGCGATTCTCTGTTTCTGTCCCCCACTCAGCTGCGCCCCTCTCTCACCAACCAGGGTGTCAAATTTCTACAAATTAAAAAAAAAAAAAAAAAAAACAGGAAAATGTAGTAAAGCAACAAACTACTTCAGTTCACATTTCAAATCGGGATGTGATCATCACTGGAGCTTCAACAGCAATACAGTCCAGTTCTACCGCTAGTAGATAGAGTGAGCGATGTAAAATCCACAGTAAACTGGATTTCTCCTCTAAGGAAGTTCTTCTGATTAACAGGAGTTTTCACATGGATGGCATCAGGCCAGAGCTCTGCTCTCTGAGCCTCGGGGTGACAGCGGACAGGCACAACTCACATGGGGCAGTTTCATGATGAAGTCATAGGCGTTGGCTTCCTTGACAGCTTTCTCAATCTCATCCATGGTGACGTTTTCTCGGCCATAGCGAATGTTTTCAGCGATGGTGGTGGCAAACAATACAGGTTCCTGACTCACCACGCCAATGATTTCCCGCAGATACCTCACATTGATGGTCCTGATGTCCTGTCCGTCGATGCTGACCTGAAATAGAATACATGGTTTTCACTTTAGCCTCACGGAGTCAGAATGATGGGCAGTGGTAACTGCTGTTGGTGCATGCCCACTCACCACGCCCTCTATGGGGTCGTACAGCCTCTGCAGCAGCTGGACAGTGGTGCTTTTCCCACAGCCACTGTTGCCAACCAGGGCCACCGTCTGTCCACTCTGCACCTTCAGGTTGAGGCCCTTCAAGATCTGCAAAAAAGGTGAGATGCTAATGTTAGGGCAATTCCCAGACAGAAATGCATACAGAATCTGTATGCTGGCATTTCAGTTCAATAGCATGCTGACTTTACAAACAAGACTTTCTCTACAACCTTTTAGAAACTTTTCATCTCATAGAAAATTGTCAGCGTACCTGAACTTCTTTTCGAGATGGGTAACTGAAATGAATGTTTTTGAATTCCAGATTTCCTTTAATGTTGTCTGGTTTGTGCCCGCTCGTTGAGAAGCTGTCAATACTGGGCTTCTACACAGAAGAAAATTATACGTATCACTAAGCGACAGTCATGGCTTTATGCAGAACTTTTTGATTAGCTAGAAAAAGTCGCAATGAAACTATCTCTAATGGAAAATCCTTTATTAGATGGGTAAACAGGCAGGTCAGACTCACATTATCAATTATCTTGAAGATTTCATAGGCTGCTCCTCTTGCATTGGCAAAGGCTTCAATATTTGGAGATGCCTGTCCAATACTGAATGCCCCAATTAAAACTGAGAAGAAGACCTGGACAGTGTGAAGAAAAAACTGTGTTACCTTGTTTGTCACGACTCTCTCATATTTCCTCTTTAATCCCATACAACTAATTATATTTTTAAATGTCAAGGTCACCTACTAACACCAGGTGTTAAAAAAAACTTAAAATCTCATCATTGTAAATTTCAAATATTTCACCACAAAAATTTAAAGTAGAGTAACTGAGATTAGCTTCATGTAATCATTCCACATTGTATACATATGTCAAAATATCACACTATATCCCTCAAAGGTCATGTATGTTTTCAACTGAAAAATATAAAAATTTACAAGATGAAAACATCTTTAAACTTTGAGCAATCCCATCTAGCCTACAACACAGAATTGATCTTACCTTTTCAGTGAGGTAGTGACATACAAGCTCTATCTGAGTATTATAATAGAACATATTTCTATTTCTTCAATGACTAGTCATTTTTATTTAGCTTGTAGGGGCTGTGAAGTGGAAACTAACACTAAAATGCAAGTGAGAAGACTAAGGTCCAAATCCTGGATTACTATTAACCAGCTATACATCTGCAAGACAGTCTCTTGGAATATTTAGTCTTCGGTTTCATGTGCAAAGACATATACGATTCTATTTGTTCTCTCTACAAGTTGTATCAGATGACATCGGCTATGGAGATATTTTGTAAGTTATAAAGCACACAACCAAGGGATGATTCTTTATGGAGTCAGTCTCCCTCCCTCTCACACCGTTCCCCAAGTTTTGGAGTTATTTTGATCAAAATGTTTGTCAGTAAGGACTTGGCACTATATACTTCTGTTGGAAGCTGATGAGAACTAATATCATTCATTTATTTCTAAATCTTTCAGGAATCCTGTTGTTCAATAATTTGCATGGAAGGGGCTTTGCTAAGCGAGTCTATATTCATTACTCTTTATAGCACCCACAAACAGGTCACATGATTCCTGTCACATATTTGGCACAATAGTGTTGAAGACTGCTCAAACCTTGAAGCTAGTATGTAGTGCAGCTGGATGTTGAACCTCTTGGGTCTGATATTAAATCTTGCAGTCTCCATTCTGAACGGTTTTAGACTGTGAAGCAGCTTTAGACTCCATGAATATGAGATTGAAAGTACTTTATTCCTGGGGTTAGGACTGTGGCTCAGTGGTACAACATATGTTAGACAATTTTCAATAAAAATAAGATAAAATCAGCTCCTCTATATCAAAATTAAACAGCTCATATTTCATTACAATTTAGGCTTATCCTAACAAAAAACAATAAACTGTCTTTGTAAAATCTGTCCCTATCTAAATAGCTCCACATATACTAGATAAAGCACAGTTCAAACAACAATAACAACGAAAAAACAAGGATTAATTATGAAATTCATATTACAAATCTGAATCCCAGGAAAGGGACCTATTTTAAGGACTCAAAGCATTATGGTTTGTCATTAATTCTGTCTCCTTATAGTTAGTCTAAGGAAAAGAAACAGACCGAATCTTCTAACAAGATACACATTTATCTTGGTTACAAATAATTTCAATGCCTTATAATAAAATAATGTCAAGAGTAAAGTATTTTGTACTTAGTCTAAGTTCTAAAATGCAGAAAATATTTATGACGGTGAATAATGATGGTCAGCTTGACAGAACCTAGAATCACCTAGGAGGTGCCAATCTGTTTGAAAGGAGAAAGCCTAAATAGAATGCCACTGATGACTCCCTACTCAAAGCCAACCTCCTAGTGGAGTGTTTCTCTATAACCAGCCATAAAGGTGTACAGAGGTCAGTGCAGTGCAGCTGTGGCCCCAGGACGCCAACTACACTTTGAACTGGCAATAGAACTTGGTAGCGTCATCCACATGGCACTGGCTTTACAGGCATGAGAGATGCAAAAGTGTCTGAGGGGGTGTAACAAGGTTTCAGAAAGTCTCCGAGAGAAAGCATTGTGTAGCAAGTTTGGATTCCTTGCGAGGGGGCCCTGAAAGACCTTATGTGAAACTTGAAGTGAAGCCTATCTTGAAATGGAGACCCCAAGATGTTGAAGATGCGAGGACTGTTAGATAGAGATGGCCCAAGAGGTGGGATATGTGTGCTATAGCGAACCAAGCTGGAAGGATGGGGCTACTCAAGTCTTTGGAGTCAAGATGATTTCATCAGAAGTCCCAGATGCCTCACATAGCAACGTGGGTTTTGGGAGTTTCTCTATTTGGTTTCAGTCATGTGATCTTTCCTTACTGTCTCCATATTTCCCTTTTGGAATATGAATGTTTATTATGGGGGCTCAGTTAAAGACTGCCTGAGTCTCAGAAGAGACTATATTTATTCTCTTGGACAGATACTGTTGGATTAAAAAAGATCATTGAGACTTTTAGACTGAATGCTTTTTGCATTATGGGACAGCCATGAGCCTATAAAGACAAGAGAGGAAATGTTATGGCTTAAAAATTATATGTTTAGTTATCAAGTTGGCAAGGAGTAGAATTGTGATGGTTAATCTTGTCAACTTGATGGGATTAGAATTTCAACAGAGTTTGAGTGTAAATTCAACTGTATATTTTTCTACTTGTGAACAGTAAATTAGAAAATAAAAGTGGGCGGCGGCACACGCCTTTAAGCCCAGCACTTGGGAGGCAGAACCAGGCAGATCTCCATGAGTTCAAGGCCAGCCTGGTCTACAAAGAGAGTTCCAGGACAGGCACCAAAACTACACTGAGAAACCCTGTCTCGAACCCCCCCCCCAAAAAAAAAAAGAAGGAAGGAAGGAAAGAAAGAAAATAAAAATGAAAATTTTAGTAGAAAATTTGATACAAAGAAAAAATCTCATAAAATGAAAATCCATGCTTCAGAAGTTGATAAAGTTAATATTTAAGCTACACCAGGAGTTGTAATTCAAAACCCTACATTGTTATGTAGAACTCCAGATGGAAATGACAGTAATGTTCATACTTGGGCCATAGTAGAAATTGTACAACACATCTACAAAGAAAAGGATGCATTTAATTTCCCTTCAACTCCTTCACCTAATAATGTATGTCTCTAGTACCTAATACTCATTCAAAGTATATTTTTTTCAACATCATTCAATTCCATTAGAACTTTTAATAATCTGCTTCTCTTTTGGTTCATGTATAACTTACAGTGAGCACTTGTCCAATAGAATATTCTTTTGAGATGACCAAGGAAGTCCCATACCAGAATGCCAGAGCATATGATGCATAGATAAGAAGAAAAGCTGCACCCATGGAAATGTTGGATGTGATCGCTTTCTTTATCCCAAGTCTTTTAGCTTCTTCTAAGTTGTTATTGTACCTGGGAGAAAGAAGGAAATAATTATGTAGACTCGCAAACCTTATGGAAAGGTATTAGTGTAACATGACTGTTAGTGATCAGTTAGAATGTACTCAACCCTGTAGGATACATGTATTTTTTCCATGTATTAACACTATGATACGTTATTCCCATTTTATCTTCTTCTTGTAGAAAGTGATATTGAAGTGTGGAGAGAGTATTTTTCTTGTGGGAGTCTTCTAAAAGTTCTCTCTTTCCTCTTTTTTTTTTTTTTTCTGAGACAGGGTTTCTCTGTGTAACCCTGGCTGTCCTGGAACTCACTCTGTATAAGAGGCTGGCCTCAAACTCATGGAGATTTGTCTGCCTCCTGAGTGCTGAGGTTAAAAGAATTTCACCACGACTGCCCACCCAGCCTAAAAGTTCTGTTTATGTAACAGTGAAATCAGAGAAGCAATATTTAGCTAGCTTCTAGAAGAGAAGACACAACAAAACAATTATTTTTCATTCAATGAATTTAAATTAATTAATTAATAAAAGAGATTTAATGTTAGAAAATCCTAAACACAAAAAGGTCATTTAATTCTCTACAATTTAGGGGAGCTTTCAGACAGTTTTCTTCCTATCTAGCCTCCTTCTGGGATCATTAGAATGACCAATCACAGGATAACACATGTCAAGGCACATTTAAAGCTATGAAATGCTATGCGATATTTTTACATTTAAATAAGCTATAGAAATTATCTTTCCCCCATAGCAGTTGTAAAACCAGTGACTTACTAAAAATACTTGGCTTTTTCACTGGCATCCTAACCTTTCTTACTTTGCACACACTGCTTATGCATCCTTCCTAGTATTTGTCAGGCCATGCGTGCTGCGGTCGGGGAAGGGGTGCAGCATGGTAGAATACAACGTGCAGCAAAGGCAGAAAAGAGGCCTGTCAACAGCCTTGCAACTGATCCGACTCACGGCACAAGTCAGAGAGAATGCCTTGAGACAGTGTGTCTCATCCTTCCTAATACCGCAACCCTTTAATACAGTTCCTCATGTTGTGATGACCCCAACCATAAAATTATTTTCATTGCTACTGTTATGAATCGTAATATAGCATCTGATATGTAACTCCCAGAGGGGTGGCGACCCACAGGTTGAGAACTGCTGCCTTAAGCCCACTTCGAGCAATACAAGGAACAGGGAACAAAAGCGAGAAGGCAGCAACACCACCATACAGAGCTGGTTTCTACTGACAGATACTTTTCCCTCCAGGTCTAACAACTTCACGCTTCTTCTCAAACTACAGTTCAAGTACTTTCAACCCTCAGAGAGTGGACAATTAAAGGAGAGTGTCCATAGCTTTACTTCCATTTGAGAGCTAGACAGCGAACCATTCTGCTCAAGAAATAAAGAATGATGGTCAGCTAATAAAAGCTAATGGGAACCAGAGTTAGAGAAAAGGATAGACCTTTACGAATACAGATTTAAAAAAGAAACTATTAGGGAACTAGGTAAGGTCATTTTTGAATCTTACTCTTTGTATCTTTTTTGTTGGTTTTTGAGAAAGGGTCTCACTCTTATTCCCAGGCTGCCTGGAACTCAATGTTTTCCTGCCTTACCTCCCAAGGGCTAGGATTACAGGGTGGGTGTCACCACACCCACACTTTACGTTCTTTATTTGAACTCCTAACGAACCACAAGAGTCTTCATTGTCTTGTAGAAAGTACCTTACAATTTTTAAACTAAAAAAAAAAAAAAAAAAAAAAAAAAAACCAACATATTTCTGCATAGAATTCCTATTGGGGGGGTCTTTGCTCCATTAAATACATAATTATATGACTACTATATACTATCAATTTTCTTTGAAAAACTCATTTAACTAGAAAGCACACCAAAAGTTCAAACCCTGGTTCTTGTCCTGGTGACTACATTTTTTTAGCTAGTTACTTCACCAAGGCTATGATAACACAACACAATGGTTACATAAAATCATATCTACTAAAGACTAATTCAGAGAGAATTTTATAGTGATGAAATATATATATACCCTCAAGTTAGCAGTTATAATCTTTGAAAAAAAAATTATTTTTAAGAAACATGTTTCAGTTGTGCGTGTATGCGCGCGTGCGAGTGCACACACGCACCCATTTCAAGTTAAAGCTGACCTATGATATATTTAATAATTCCCTTAAATATAAAGGGAATATTTATATCCCCTTTATAATATGGTGTATTTAAAAATTCCCTTTTATATGACAACATTAAGAAACTTAAATACTTATTACCCATGCTTTATCATCTCCTTTATTTCTGTTCTTGCTTACCGAGGCTAATGTTGAAACCATTTCACTGATAGGATGGTGTCCTATGCAGCCAGAGGAAATATTGGCAAAGGAAAAATCAACAAGCAAAAAAAAAATCCATTTAGATACCAGATACATACAGATACCAGATAGGTGCAAATACCAGACAAATACAGATAAGTGAAAATAAAGGGGTAGAAGAGAAAATAAATAAATAAGACTGTATTTACATAGGTCTTTTTTTTTTTTTTTTTTTTTTTTTTTTTTTTTTTTTTTTTGGTTTTTCGAGACAGGCCTCGAACTCACAGCGATTCGCCTGGCTCTGCCTCCCGAGTGCTGGGATTAAAGGCGTTCGCCACCACTGCCCGGCTTTACATAGGTCTTTTTAATGACTAGTTTTTAAATGAACATGTCATTGATATGAAGCAAGACATAAAAATCATCCATTCATTAAAGGATATAGTAGGGAAATGATAATTAAAAATGAGTGTGTAATTAACAAAACAGTGCCCTAGAAAATGTTCTCAATTATTATGAAGAAAATTTTAATTATGCAAATAGCTATTTGCATAATTGTACAAGTAGCAGTTTTAGTTAGGCAAATAGAAATTAATACCAACAGAGAAAGATTTATAAGACACAAGTGAGAAAAAACATGCATACAAATTTTGGGTGTGGGAGCATTCTTTGACAGGGTCTTGCTATACAGGCTCAGGCTGACCTGGAACTCAGGGTCTTCCCACCTCAATTCCCCCAATGCTAAGGTGATAGGCACAGGTCAACAAGAACATACTTTTGAGAACAACAGTGTCCTATTTGAATTAAATGCATTCACAGTTACGGTTAAATCTCTATTACAAGAAAGATAAATTCCTCATGCACCAGCTATTTTGAAGAGAAAGTCAAAGACTGATGTTGAAAGCATGTAAGAGAGAACTAGAAAGAAAATGGAAAGATTATATTTTGTTTAATAATAACAGGATGTCTCTGTTGCTGTCAAACTTAACAACCTGAGTGTGATCCATGCAACACTATGGTGGAAGGAGAGAACCAGCTTGTGCAAGTTGTCCTGTGACTATGGTGTGCACCCATGTCTATACACATGCACACGCCAACACACTCTGACATATGTACCCCATAGTAAGTAAATAGAAAAATATAATTTAAAATCTTTACAAAATCTTGTCAATTCTAATTCCAGCTCCGGAATCTAGTAACTTCCCACCCCCTTTTTGTCCCTACCTCTAGATCAGGTTACCATAATCCCTTGACTTGGATCATGGCATCAGCCTTCCCACAGTTCTCTGTGATCCCACCCTTTGATGCTCTCATCTACTCAGCAGGCCCCGTCCAGACAGAGAAACAGATGTATAAACCCTATGGATGGCTACTCCTCAGTTTCACACCTTCAAGACTAGCCCATACCCTTGAAATAAAATCTCATCTCTTCTCTATAGCCCCCAGATCCTGGCCACACCCCAATCTCCCTCCACTGACATGAGCTCCAGGCTCACACACCTGGTAGTATATCTCAAAATACACCAAAGCTTTTGCCACCTCAGAGACGTTAGTAGACTATCCTTCCTACCCATCCAATCCCTATCCCTGCTTTTGAAGACCTTTCTCACCTCAGGTCTTACCTAGATAAAAAATCCTTCAACAAGAATTCTCTGACCACCTTAGCATATTTGTTTGATCTTTCTGGAACATTTAAAAACTATGAATTAATGTTCCTCTCAAGTGTACCCCTTTGACTCTTTACTCTTTGTCTACAAACCATATACCCTCTAACTAAATGGCATGTAGGATGACAGAATTAATATTTCTACCAATTTTAAAAAGAAACTCAAACCTCTCAAGTTCTTTCTTTTGTCCTCCAAATGCAATCACAGTTCTGATGGCCGCTAAGACTTCTTCAGCAACCGCTCCAGCTTTTGCATATGCCTGAAGTTCTTTATCAGTAAATGAAGACAATATCTGTTTAAAAATGAAACCAGATTATTAACATATTAACAGTTATAAATAAACAAATGCTGGTTGAATATTAATACATGTGAAGAATTAAACATCCTTCAGTTGTCTTTGGCCATGATATTCTATTAGTGTGTGTGTATGTATGTATGTATGTATATATATACATATATATATATATACACACATATACATATACATATATACATATATTTTTTCACTATGTAAGACATCTCAAGTTCGTTTTTCTTCAATGAAGATGTATAACAAATTAGATGAACTGCAAAATCTCCCACTGAGTATTTCATGGATCCTCATCAAAACAATAATTAGAGCTTTGAGAGATGTTAAATTTCAGAAAGGAAAACATATGCTACAATATAATCATAAGCCATTATAGAAAATGGGCTTTATGGCCAGGACATATGTGTGATACCCTAGTTCAGAAGCATTAGGGTGGGAGGCTAGAAGAATGCAGGGGACCAAGCCCCAGTTTCCTTTACTGGTGATCCCTGGAGAAACAGCACATTCATCTACCAGGAACAGTTTTTTGTTTCAAAAATCAATGTTCTTTGATCTGTCTGACTTCTGAGCATTTGTAAGAAACATTCGCCTCACGGTGGTGGCGCACACCTTTAATCCCAGCACTTGGGAGGCAGAGGCAGGTGGATCTTTGTGAGTCCGAGGCCAGCCTGGTCTACAGAGCGGGATCCAGGAAAGGCACAAAGCTACACAGAGAAAACCCTGTCTCGAAAAATAAAAAAGAAAAGAAAAGAAACATTCCTAGTTCCCTCAGACACATAAGATTTCATTTACTCTTCTCAGTTATAAAGGGAAATCGGTTTTCCTAGCTTATATAGAAGGAAATGGAAACTTGACAGGTTAAGTGATTAGGTAGTAAATGGAATATCCAGGATTCAAGTCTGAGTCCATGTGGTCAAAGCCTGAATTAACAACAACCGGAGTGATCTCTGAAACATTTGAACTATTACAACAGCTGACTCAATTGGTATGGGAAAAGGACCAAACTTAACCATTTGGACAAGGGATTACAAAGTGGCCAGCCATGTAAGTAAGCACTATGCACATATACTTCACAAAATTCTGATTTAACAGCATTACATCCTTACAATGTGAAATCACAGTCATGTGTTCTCATTATTTAAGTAAGGGGAATTTATTTCTTCTTGTCATTAAAAAAACAAAGCTCTTTATTTTAATAGTGCATATCTTCTTTTCTTATGTGTGAAAGCAAAAGGAGCAACCACAGTCATAGGAATGAGGTGATGAAGAGAAATGGATATTTATCAATAATATCTATATGTAGACACTATCCTGAAGGTATCTGTCATCATTGATGCCTGAAGCAAACCCCACTGATTATCCAGACCTCAAAAACTTCTCAAAGCCATCCTCTTAGGGATGCCCCATACTGATGAATCTTTCAAAGTTCTGGGTCTGAGTGGGGCTGCTCAGCACTGTGTCAGAGCAAGGCTGCTCAGCACCGTCCCTGAGTGAGCAGGTTTGCAGAATCCAGGGGCTCACAGGACATGCTTTAGGATGCTTCTGCATTTCTCTTCACTCCCGTGGTGCTCACAATGGAGGCAGCCGACAACAGGACTACTAATAGTTTTTAACTAGGAGTTAAAATGAGCTATTTTGATTTATTAATCTACTGAAAATATTTATGAAATCAACAAATCTTTCCACCTATGCCATTCCTTAATTATATGGAGCCATGAACATGAAAAAAAAATCTAAATTAAATTTTTTCCTCATAAGAGATCATGTCTGTTAAAAGAAGAAAAAATTTTCTCAAGGAACCCCACAAGAGAGGAGGCAGAAAGAGTGTAAGAGCTAGAGGGGATGGAGGACACCAGGAGAACAGCCCTCTGAATCAGCATGATCACAGCTGATATGAACTCACAGAGACTGAAGCAGCATGCACAGGGCTGGCATGGGTCTGCACCAGGTCCTCTGCATATGTATTATGGCTTCCAGCTTAGTGCTTTTATGGGATTACTGAGTGTCTGAACAAGTGGTTTCTGGTTTTTGTGCATTCTCTTAGACACTTCTCCTTCTGTTTATCTGCTCTGCCCAATTCCAATGTGTTAGATTTTATCTTATATTTTATTATTATCCCTTAGAAGCCTGTTTGTTTCCTAATGACAGTCAGAAAAGATTCAGATGAGAGAGGAGGTGGGTAGGAACTGGGAAGAGTAGAGGGAGGGGAAACTGTAATCAAGATATATTACGTGAGAAAAGAATCTATTTTCAATAATAGAAAATGAAAAAAAAGAAGAAGAAATTTTCTAATCTTTTCTCAGGGTTATAAAAAGTCAGCTTCAATTAATTTCCAATATAAAAGTAATGAAAAGTTAAAAGCTGTTCAATATAGGTAATTTTATATTCAAATTAATATATTCAATATTCAAATAGTATGCTACTTTTGGGGCTGGGCATTAAGTCACCTGACATGTTTATCTGGAAATCTATACAGCTTGCTGTGTGTATCAGCAATATGTTGGGCAGTACTGCACAGTAGACATGTACTGTTCATCTAATTCATCTGTTGAAGGAGATCTGGATTTTTTCCAGACAGAGTTATTATGAATATAGTTGCTATAAACTACAGTGTGTAGGTTTTTATGTCAGTAGCATTTTCTTTCCTTGTAGGCAAATGCTCGGGAGTGCGGTTGCTAAGTCAATAACTGCAAGTTTGGTTTCTTAAGAAACAGTTAAGGGGATGAGGGAAGGCTCCATGATTAAGAGCATGTACTGCTCTTTCAGAAGACCCAAGTTAGATTCCTAGCATCTACATCAGGCAGCTCACAACCACCTATAAGTCTAGCTCCAAAGACTTTTACATCTTTTCTAGCCTCTACTGGTAGTAGACATACACATGGTCTATTTACATTGTGGTGGTTGGCTGAACATGGCCCCCATAGGCCCATAGGGAGCAGCACTATTAGGAGTATAAGCCTGTTGGAGTAGGTGTGGCCTTCTTGGGGATGGGCTTTGAGGGTTCAAATGCTCAAGCCAGCCCCAATGTCTCTCTCTTCCTGTTGCCTGCCAATCCAGACAGAACTCTCGGCTCCTTGTCCTCCACCATGCCTCCCTGTGTGCCACCATGCTTCCTACCATGGCCATAACAGACTAAACCTCTGAACCCATAAGCCAGCCCCAATTAAATGTTTGCCTTTAAAAGAGTTGCCGTGGTCATGGTGTCTCTTCATGGCAATAGGACATTAACTAAGGCATGCACACATGTAGGTAAAGCACTCACACACATGCATTTTCTAAAGTCTTTAAACAATGGCAGACTGTCTTTCAAAGTTGCTGTACCACCAGTAATCTTGGAATGATCCAGTTTCTCTGTACTCTTTCTGGCATTTGGTGTTTCATATTTTTGTTTCAGCCATTCTGGGAAATGTTCAATGATACTTCATTGTGGTTTAATGATACTAACTATTTTCCATCTGGTACCCCTTTCTCCTCTCTCTCTCTCTATATATATATATATAGATATAGATATAGATATATGTGTATACATATATATTATATGTATATAGAGAGCATAATATATACATTGTGCATACACACACACACACAATCTCAGAGGCTTGGGCACAGGGGTGTAGCTTAGTGGTAAAGCACTTGCATAGCATGTGTTAATCCCTGTATTCAGTCCTAAGCATCAGGGAGCACCATTAACTGGATAATACTTGCACGGGTCTATTCTTGGTTTCCTATGCTCTGTGATCTGTATGTCTAATCTTGCATTGATTTTAGTAATGACAGAAATCTGCAATATCAGGTGGACTTCTTTCTTCAACTTTGTCTTCTTCAAAGTCATTTTTTCTGTTTTAGTGCCCATGAATTTACTTGTAATTTTTTATGATACACTCACTTGCATATGACTACAAAAATCCTTAATGGAATTTATAGAAATTGCCAACTTACAGGTGGCTTTAAAAAGAACTAATAACTTTTTTACATTTATGTCAGTAGCATTTTCTTTCCTTGTAGGCAAATGCTCGGGAGAACATGTCTCTTGCTCAGTCATCCTTGATTTCCCATCAACACAATAATTTTCAGTACGCAGATCCTTTTGTTTGTTTGTTTTGTTTTTTGAGATAGGGTTTCTGTGTGTAGAGGCCCTAGACCCTAGCTGTCCTGGAACCAGGCTGGCCTCAAACTCCCAGAGATCTGTCTGCCTCTGCCTCCTGAGTGCTGGGATGAAAGGCGTGTGCCGCCGCCGCCGCCGCCACCGCCGCCGCCACCACCACCACCACTGCTTGGCTCAGTATGCAGATCTTACATTTTCAGGTGGTTACCTAAGTTTTACACTGAATGATTGTGAAAGGCATTATTTCAGCATCAGTTTCTACACTTTTATCACTATCTGCAAAACATGCAGTCCATCTGGCATTCTGTGACCTTTCTACGGTTATCACATAGATTACTTTGTAGACTCCTTGAATTTTTATTGACTATTATGTAATCCATAGTTTTATTGCTTCTTCATCAATCAATATGCCTTTTTATTTTTCTTGCCTTACTGCAGCAGCTAGAGTTCCAGTGCATCAATGAAAAAGAAGTCAGCATAGATTCCCATGTCTTGTTCCCAATCTGATGGAGAAGATACCTTTTTACTATTCAGGTATCTGTGGGGGTTGTGGGAATGGCCTCTGCAGAGCTGAAGGGACATTCTTCTGTTCTTACCTTCTGTGAGTTAACATCAGTGAGGACTAGAAACTGTCAGATGATATGATCATGTATTTTCTATAGTATAGAGTATCACAGATTACATGGGTCTTCAAGTGCCATATCATTATGACATAGCTGAAATAAATCTCACTTGGTCATAACATAGCATTCTTTTTATATATTGCTAGGTTTAGCTTACTGTCAGTCAAGTTCCCAAAATAGTTTTTTTCTTTTCCTTTCTGGTTTATAAAAAAAATCCTTATACCTTTAGACTTTATGTTATGATAACTCTTGGTTATGATGTACTGTATCATGGATTTCTTTGATTTTATCCTGCTTGGGATCAGATTAATCTCTTAAATCTGATCATTGTGTCTGTCAGCCACTGGGCTGCCATTCATCCTAATGCTCTATTCTCATCTTCTTTTGAGACTCACAACGATGATATCAATATTTGGTTATGGTCTCACATGACCCCGAGGTTTTTCAGATTCACTGTCTTTCAGATTCACTGATTCTGAATATTCTATATTCTACTCTGTAATTTCCGTGTGCATAGACTGAATCCATTATTCAGCATGACTCTTTTTACTGTTATCTCTTTCAGTTCTCTGATGTCATTGTTTTCTTTTTAATAATTTCCTATTTTTTTTTTAGCTGATGAATGTTTGCAATTGCCTCAAAGGCATTTAAACTAATGAAGCATTTTTATGGTAGTTATTTTTAAATCATAATCTGATAATTCTGATATCTTATTTACCTCAGTGTGTGGATCAGTTTGTGTGTGTGTGTGTGTGTGTGTGTGTGTGTGTGTGTGTGAGATGGGGTGTTTGTGTGCATTTCCTGGTTGAGGGCATGACAGGGGCCCTTTTATCACATTCTGGACATTTTATCTATATTAAGGAACCAGGGCACATATCCTTTTTAATTATAGTCAAAACCCAAGATTAAGAAATATGCAGAAAATCATATCAAAAGAATATTAAAGAGCAGAGTTTAAAATAAAAGTCTCAACAGATAGCCAAGGGCTCCCTTTATTAAATAAATAGTATCAGGAGCAATGTAAGATTAGTTATTAAAAAATTAAGTTATGGTCTGTTTTCCCAACTTAGAGTAGATATCAATATATTTTAGTTTTTCATTAAGTTCTGTTGTAAAGAACTTGCACCTAATTTGTTCAATGATCTACTAAACAGAAAAATCAATTAAGACAAAGGAGCTTCGCCAGCTTTCAGCTAACTGATAACCATCAGGAACACCATTTTGATTACATTCCCGAGCAGCAAATTAACAGTGTTTAGGACTTCAGTTACTCTGTCTGCTAAAGGAGCTAATGCCTATATATACTTCAGCTGTATCTGGTGGACATAGATGATGCCTAATAAAGGAGCATTACTGTTTGCCATAACAAAACAGCACCTCTTAGACAAGGAATTGATCCAAAAACGTTTACCAGTTACAGCCTGATTTATTATGTGTTAGCCTTCATTTTGGTTGGACTTTCATTTCTTATAATTTTTATTACATGCAATCTAAATTACACAAAATCTAAATACTAGGCCAATCTTTCCACCAGACAGCTATACTTACATAAAATGATTTTATAAAATGAATTACATGCTGACCCAGACACAGAAAATGAATCACAAAATTGTCCAAGGCATGTGGATGGAGTAAAGAGAACTTCTGTGTCTTCAATGACAGAAAGAGGTAACAAGAGGCTACAGATTTACATGTGTCCATGGCTGGATAGTGTTTCCATAAACTTTTTATTGCAATGGACTTAAATATATATTTTACGCATATGTGTGTATATGTATACAGAACCATTTGTACCTATGACAAAATGGTAAAATTAATTTATAGAATAAACAAATCTATACACATACCAAACAGAACAGAAAATTGAATGAGGCATTTGGTGTTCACTGAATTTGTTTCTGTAAGAAAATGCCACTGTCATATTTAGTAATTGTGGTGGTTTGGATAAGAATGACCCTCATGAGTTCATATATTTGAATTCTTGGTACCCAGTTGGTGGAACTGTTAGGGAAAGATTAGGAGGTGCATTCTTGTTGGAGGAGGTGTGTCGCTGGGTGTAGATTTTGAGGCTTAAATAGCTGATGCCATTCCCAATTAGCTCTCCATGCCCCAGTCTGCCTTGTGCTTACAGATAAAGATGTAACTATCAGCTGCTGCTCCAGTGCCATGCCTGCCTGCCTGCTGCCATGTACTCTGCTATGACGGTGATGGACTAACCCTCTGAAACTGTAAGAAAGCCCCCAACTCTTCACTATATAAGTTTCTTTGGTTATGAGTCTCTTCACCACAATAGAAAAGAAACTAAGGTTGATGTTTACAGATCTTGTGGACTCACATCTTTTCCCGTGGGAAAGAGTTTAAGATCTGGACTCACAGGCTTCACCTACCTTTGCCCATATACCAGCTGACAGTCCAAGAACAGGGCTGATGGCCAAAATCACAAGGGTTAGCTTCCAGCCACGAGTAAATCCTATTATAAAACCACCAAAAAATGTTGCTATTGACTGAAAGAACATTCCAATTTTGTCGCCAATTCCTTCATTAATTTTGGAGACATCACTAAAAAAAGAAAGAGATTGTGTTACAAGTAATGTCAGAACTAAAAATGCAGAATTTTTCTACTGAGACTAGTTTTTGTTGTTGTTGAGAGGGGGTAAATTTATTTGTGCCTAGGTTCTTTGTATACACCTGGTCCTTTTGGGGAGCACTGACGGAGGAAGGCTGTCAGTTTCCACTAGGAGGTTTGTCAATACAGTATTTGTGGCCCATGTGGCCTCAGAATACAGACAATGGATGTTTAAGACAATTCACTGTGACATTTCAAACTGCTCAGAGATGTGCGCATATGGTGCTGTTCTCTATGAACATAAATCTTTGAGTTCTTTGTGTTTTCTGTGAAGCTGAGACAGACAGACAAGAGCTCCTTCCTTCTATCCAGTGTTTTCCAAGGACACCAATGAGCCCTGGCAGGATGGCAGACAGAGGCTGGATGGACAGGACACCAAGGAGCCCTGGCAGGATGGCAGACAGAGGCTGGATGGACAGGCCATATTGTTGCTCACTGCACATCACGGCTGGGCTCACTCTCTGCGTGTTTCTTGACTCTGCCAGTCAAGAAGGAGCTCCACCCCCATTCCTGCCAGGGCATTGTGAACAAGAAGCCGTGTAAGACACGGGTACTGCTCACAAGGGCGCTACTCTGCTCAGGGATGCATCGACATTCCTAATGAGGCTGGTGGCATCTACTCCACTGAACTAAGAACAAGACCATATCTGACTTCAGCTAAAACCAGGTACTCACTCTGTGAGCCGGGTGTTGAGCTCCCCAACGTCGTGCACGTCAAACCAGCCTATCTCCTGATTCATTATAGCATGAAAAAACTTCTGTCTGATTTTGTGTATTTGTCTTCCAGCTGCCATGCACCAAAATGAAACCTGGATGTAGGCAACTATGAGCACGCCAGCACCAATGCCCGTGTAATAGTAGGCGTACCTGAAAAACAAGAACACTGTACATGCTGTTTTCTAATCAGTCCTGCTCTCTGAACACAGCTGAGTCTTACTCCTTCAGCTATCTGGGTATCCCAGCATCCTTAACAAACAAGAAGGGGTTGTGAGGGGCAGAGCTGTAACTGTCAGCATCCGCCTGTGTGTCTGCACTAATATAGAGGAACCACTAACAGTGGTTGATGCACGGGGCAAATCCCAGTTCTTCACTGAACTACCTAGTAAACTCAGGCTGGCTGCTTAACAATCCAAGCTTCAATTATGTATTATGGAGATCAGAGAAGTAGTATAATATGTCTGAAATGTGCCCAGGATAAAATATTATCCATGCTAGGAAAATATACTACCACCAAACCACTCCTCTTTCAAGGCAAATATTCTAAAATGAACCAAAGGATACCATTTGGTATATTTTTAAATGCTCTTGACTTGCTATCTTTGAATAAAATGCTTATGCCAAGCACTAGATTTAAAAGCAGACACAAAACACACAGCTAGCCTTTTACGTTATGTCCACAATTTCAAGAGCAATCAATCAGAATGTTGGTAGTCTCAAATCATCCTTCAAGCTGCATCTGATAGACTATACTTATTAAAGAAGATGTCATGGGAACATTAAATTTTAGGTAATTGGATAACTATATAATTAATTACTGTCCAAATGATAATGCAAGAAAGAGTTCAAAGAAAGTTTCATTTAACAAATAGAACTTATACATGATGAAACACTGATGTATTTTACTGTAATACATTTTATCCAATTAAGATAATAGTTTCCCCTGTATTAAAAATATGCCTCATCATAGTAATGTTTATAAGTATTTTATTTTCATCTTTCAAAATGTTGTTGTATCTCTACTTCTTCACAACTATTAGAGAAATCGTAGTAAAGTACAGGACCATTATCATCTGATTCACCAACACATACCTTTGTACATCTATTACAAGCTAGTCCACAGACTAAATGTCAATATACATAAATCATTAACAAAATAAAAAGTCTGCCCATGCCATGTAAGGCCAGAGTGACTATATTTTTTCTGGGATATTGTATTTTCCTGTTTAGAATTAGATGTGGGGTTTAAAGAATTTCTGCTGGCTTATCTTACTTACCATTATATTAGGACTGGAAACAGCCAGGAAACAAGCTACTCACTAGGGAACTATTGAAAATAATGACTGTGAATTCAAATATATCTAAATGGCTCTCCATTCCTTTAATTGCCGTGCATATGATATTTTATCTTTGGAGCTGCATACATGAGTCTAATTGAGGCTCAATCATAACCTAGTACATTTTATGATAGAAACACTTTGCTTAAAAAAATCTATAATGGATCTTCCAGGAAAACTAATAATGGTAGTCTCAAAACTTCTAATTATATTATTATAATGTGCACTATGTTACTGTAACTACAAGCAGAAAAGTGTAATAAGATAATAATAAGGATAATGTGTAATTACGTGGTCATTTCTTCCTCCAGGTTGCCAGTCATGTTTGAAGTGTATTCAGCTGGAACAACACAAAACAAACATAAACACTTTATGTTTCTTTGGTTTATTTTCTTATGGTAAAGCTCAACATACATAAATAAATATTTTTATGTGTATTATTTTCAGGTCTTTCAAGTATATATGTATACACATGCAGAAATATATGCACACAGTTTCTTTTAAAATTGAATCTCGGGCTGGAGAGATGGCTCAGAGGTTAAGAGCACCGACTGCTCTTCCAGAGGTCCTGAGTTCAATTCCCAGCACCCACATGGTGGCTCACAACCATCTGTAATGAGATCTGGCACCCTCTTCCGTATACATAATAAATAAATAAATCTTTTAAAAAAATTGAATCTCAATGTCAGTTGAGGTTTTTGTTGTCTGAGACACTTTACTGTTACAAGCTATGATGCACTACACAGTGATATAATATGTAGATATTTATAGCAAGTATTTTATAGGAGAAATTACCACAATTAAGACTGTAGATGAAGACTTTAAACCTTATAATCACTGCAAAAAAAGGCTACCATATGTTAAAGACTCATAAAGATGGTTTGACAGGAGTGGAAAATAAATAAAAACCACTGTTGGCACACTAAGCAGAATGTATTGAAAGTCTGGAGAACATATGAAGAGGGAGTGGGGTATGAGAATGTTTTGTGTGGATGCACAGAGCAGGATATACAGTTAGAAACATAGTCTGAACTAAGCAGCTATGGGGTATGAAACAGACTAGCAGACATTCAACAGTTTTGAAGTAAATGGATATAATCACAAGTGTAACCTGGGAAGCTTTAGCATTCAGAGATGTATAATTTTAAGAATAAAATTTAAGAGGCTTCAGCATTTACAAGAACATAGGGAAAGAAGGTCTGAAGGGATGAGAAAAGGGAGGAAGCACAAGACTCGAAGGAGGAGAGTCTGCAGGACCTTCCAGTGGACGGAATATAAGTAGAGAATAAAATTAACATTGATCAAGCCCATAACCACCTGAAAAACGCTAGTTTCAGTAGGAAAGCTCAAAGAGGAGGTCTGGGAAAATTAAGGGAGATTATGAAATCAGTGTTGAACATTTTCTTCTGTGGCAGCTGTGCTATATAATGGAAGACGTCCAGGAAGTGTCTACAGTGTGCCTGCCCAGTTCTGGAGGGAGCTCAGACATAAATACTCAGGTATCATATACTAGAGGACACAGGTAAATTTGGGAAAGAAAAATGCCATGTCTTCTTAGCTATAAAAACAAGATGTCACTCAGAGAAAACAGCAGGCCACGCCTAGACACTTGGGGAACTGAAAGGGTCTGACAGAGAATGAAGGAGCAGCTCGAGCTGGGGAGGCAGCAGAGGCAGGCAGAGGCAGGGGGCTCTCCTGTGCATGCTTAGGAGTTTTCCTCTTCAACTTTTCAAATAGAAGAAAAGATAATGAATCGTTTGGTGAGGATTTTCCACAAAATCAATCTTGGAAAAATCTCTTGTTGTGGATTTTCTATCTTCTTTAGCTAGCCAGGAAATGTTTCTAGGTAATTTGTTAAAAACGTCTATCGCAGCCAAGTCAAGACAAAATTCTCTAACAAAACACGTTTTTTTCCTCTGTGTGATTCTAGGTTGAATACTCCACATCTAAATACTCCTTATCTAAAATGCTTAGGACTAGAAGTATTTCTGATTTCAGAATTTCTCAGTATGGAATACTTTCACATCCGTTACTAACATAACACCACTAAACTAAACATCTTAAATCCCAAACGAGGCCAGATGTTCAAAGACTGTCAGACTCTGGGACAGTTTTTGAGATGGTCAGTCTGTGTTATTATTTTAATTTTATCAGGAACCAAAAGAATTTACACATATGCTCTTTGGCTATTGTGACTTCTGAGTCTTGAGTCATTTTTATATGGCTTGAAAAGAATAAAATTTCAAGGTTGAAACTGGCTCCTGCTCACATCCACAATCATACTATATCTAGTACCAAGGACTATTGCCCAAAACAATAGCAACCATGAAGAATACTTGGGTAGTATCTAAAGTTGATTTTATTTTGGGGTGAGAAAAGCCAGGGATTCTCTAGGTTACGAAGGTTCTACCAGCCATTAACTTAGCGAGGACGGTAAGGCTAAACTTCTCTTGTTTTTAATGAAGTACTTAGACCTTTGACTGCTGTCCTGTCCTGGATGCTGGAGCCTCACCCTGCTGACTTCCACCACTGTTACTCTCCTTCCTGCCTCAGTTCTCCTTCACTGGTTCTTTGTGCATTCCCTCTCTCCTATGTACCAGTGTTTCCCAGAATTCCATGAGCCTTGCCAAGGTGAGCTTAGACACTGCTATAGTGTCCGTCATTCCAAAATCTGAATCTGGAGATGTTCAAACCCATCCTATCTCATGATTAATGCTCTGGGTCTCCATTGTATTTATTTATTTTTTATTTTTGTGTGTGTGTGTGTGTGTGTGTGTGTTTGTGTGTGTATTTTATTGTTTGATAATTCCATGCATGGAGATAACATGCTTTTATCACATCTGTCCCATCTCCTCCTCTCAATTCCTTCCCTATTCCTCCACTCTTCCCTCCTAACATCACGTGTTTCACTAAAACCCACTGAGTCCACTCCGTGATTCCTCTATGAGCATGGGTGTCAGACCACCTCCTGGAGCAGAAGTTGCCTCCCATGGCTCGAATTCCTAATGAAAATCAACTGTCCTGACCCAGAAGCTATCACTTGGGTACAGCTCCTCAGCTAGGGGTGGGACTTCCTGAGCACCTTCCTATCATGTTGGGGTGCTTGAGCATGAAGTCACAGCTGTGCTATCCTTGACTGTAACAAACACTTCCTAACTGACCTTTCTACTCAGATCACATCGTTCATGTTGTCACAACATCTCACCTTTGGAAATAACAATATAATCCATTTCATTTCTAATCTTCCGTGATAATTTGCACTTCAAAAGGATAAAATCTGTGACATTTACCTATATTTACCCCTTTGCAATCTTTCCATAGTATACACAACAGAAGAATCCTCTTGAAATTTTAAACATGACTTTATAGATTTTTTTAACCTCATGTCTTTCTTCTTAATTCTTGCAGTTATGGAACTATGCAATCACTGTTCCAGTAGAGAGCTGCCATCATATAAATAAATAAATAAATAAATAAATAAATAAATAAATAAATAACAGGATTATGTAGGTATCTTCCGGACTTTTGTGTACCCTAACCCTCTTCCTTTAAGGATTGGGGAGGAAAATGACCAAAATCAAATACTGTTTAAATTCATGGGACCAAGCTCTACTTTTTAAGACTCAGAAATATTTTCTGCGTGCCTTAAAGAAGAGATACAGTTGAGAACTGGTGACAGTCAGGACACTGGAAAGAGAAAGAGAAGCCAGTGTCTGGCTACCTACACAGACCCCAGAGTGAGACCCCAGAAGAGGAACAGAATGCATAGACATCCACGGGACCTGGGGAAATTCAGAGGGAGCTGAATGATTCCAGTGCTCCCAGGAGAGGGGAACAAAAAAGCTTGAGTCAGCTCCTGCGTAGACAGTGCCAACATCATTTGGCCCGCTAACCTGAGGTTATGTTGTGGGGCTAGAGTGTATCTCAGTGGTAGAGATTGTCCATGCGTGAAGCCTTGGTTCACTCCCCAATATCAGTCTAATAAACGCATATACGTTGGTCTCTCAGGCAGCAGCCAGTGGAAGGTAAGAGCTAAGACATCTAAGCTGCCCTAAGCAACTGTCACTTGAGATAGAGAGGGACTTAGAATTTAAATTGTGTTGTATAAAATAAAAGGGTTTTTTTTTGTACCCTTGGGTTCTGAAATATCACATTCACTACATAAATTTCTAGCCTGCACTCACGGTACTTCATCATTCCTACCTGGCAGAGCTTTCTCTAATTCCACAGAGCCCACTTCTGAGCACGCTGAGGAATTTGCTGTTCTCTAAGTAGTCATCTAACTTTTCTTCAGCACTTTTTAACTTTTCTTTATTCTTTACTATATTTTCCCTCCAGGAAAACACCCCTCCTTCACAAATAAGCCAAAAAGTGACCGCTTCTCAAATGGCTTTGCCTTGGCATAGTGCCTCACCTTGTCACAGAATTCCATACCAATTGACACATGATTAATATTGCGAAGTCAATGTAGAATGGAAGTATGACTGCTTGTATCTGTCCCCTCTCATTCCCCTGGGTGTAAACTGAGAAGAACTGGGCTGCATTTTCTCTTTGTATCCCCATGCTCAGCTAGTTGAGTCGCTAGAACCCAGTCTGTTCCAAAGAGTGACAAGTAGTCTCCTAAAGCCACCACCCATGCCAGACAATTTGTCAATAGTCTGTCCCAGAATTCTTCTACTTGCAATGTTAAGTGTCACATAAGAGTAAACATAAAAATAGATTCCTGGATTCTATGCAGTGAGGATGGCCTTCTATAAAATCAAGTAAGACCCCAGAGGAACTCCACTGTACACACAGCATGACTAAATTACACTCTATGCCCTTTAGAAATCACATCATGTTACAATTTTATCCTAATGAAGTACTTCAGAATGTTTAGAAATGTCAATTACTGAGCACTTAGGAAAAGTGTAAGTAAAAATTATGTGACACGAATGTATGTATTTAGGAATAGGTATGTCCATATGTAACAATTTATGAGAAAGAGACCATGGATTTGAAAGAGAACAAGGAGGGGTCTATGGGAAGGTTTAGAGAGGTCAGAGGAAAGGGGGAAATGGTATAATTATATTATAATCTCAAAAAATAAAAGAAATAATTTAAAAATTATAAAGAACTAAAAAGGAGGGGGAAAGTATGTGACATGAATACATTGAAATTTTCCTTACTGATAAATTGAGGTTATATTAGAGGTATTATTCTTTTCTCTTTTTGTAACTAAAAACTTCAATTTTTTAATAATGAAACAATTCTACTATTCAAGAAGCAATCTCGGAAGAGAAAACGCTTTCCTATAAACATAAATTAAAAGAGTATTTTTCAAGCTACCTTTCACATGGCCTCCTTTCTAGGCACTAGGCACACCTAGAAGGAGAACCACCCTTTCTAATCCCATGGGTTACTGTTCTAGCAGGGAATTCTTCCACTTCTAAGTCCCAAACTTCCTGAGATAAGGCGATATTGCCGAAACTCTAGCCAAGTTTTCCCATGAACTTCCTTTTTATCCCTTATGCTTTTTTCCCCACCCAAGAAGTCCCAATAGACAAGCAGAGAAACCAATGAACATCACAATTTCCAAATAATAAGTTCTGGTAAGCACAGTGGTGATGCTAACTATAGCACCACTGTGAGAAGCACAGACATGGACAGACAGGTAAGGGCTGAACCACTCCAAGTCAGGAAGGAGAAGAAGTCCAAGAGCAATGAGATTTATGGGACAGATGGGGATGAACAGAGCATGTCACACAAGCCACTGAATACAAACTGAACTTATTCCATGTTATGGGAAGCCACTGGGACAGAAGTGAACTGATTTCTGTTTTTGAAAAACTCACTGTGACAATATGTGGAGAATGGACAGAAGCAGGCAGGAATGAGAGCATAGCAAGGAGTCAGGGAGATAGAGCTGTGTATGAGGAAGACTTCAGACACAGGTTGTAGCGGGGCACAGACGGCTGGACTCTCAAAGGGAGCTCATCGCTGTGGAAGGTGGTAGAAGAACATGCTAGCAGCAGAGACCCCAGCTCTGGATTCCCTTCTACTGCTGTCGCTTGGGGCTGTCTCTCTTTGAGATCTTCTTCCTGGTGAGCTTTCAAGACAGATGTCGCTTACCTAGAGGACTTTCCAACTGAAAGGGCATATAAGCCATAGACATGTATGATCCACAAAGCCCCTTCTAGCTTTAAAACGTTATGATTCCAGATTTCAGAATGCTTTGTCAACTACAAGAAGGAGAAACTGGACCTTTTGTCTAGATGATCCACCTCCCAACATCTGTCCAGATGGGAGCCTGCCCTCAGCAGCCTAACTGCCATGACACAGATGATCAAGCAGCCATAATCTCCCACCTCTGCTCCTTTTCCCTCTAAAGAGCTGTGCCTGCTGAGTGGCCTACCCACCGTTCTGTCTCGGCTACTTTCATAACGGTGCTGATCCTACTACCAAGACCTAACCACCTAAGCCATGTAATGGTGCCTCCCAACACCATTACAGCAAGAGTTAGGATGTCCCACGTGGTTTTGAAGGACATAAGCACTCAGCCATAGCACTGGCTGTCCTTATATATAAGTGGCTTCGGTAAAATTAGTAATAAGTAGTACTCCTGTCAGAAAAAGTCAATTGTGTCCTTAAAGAGGTCAGAAACAATTCATGTCTAGGTGATGGAGAAATAAAACAATATGAGACATGATAGAGTTGGAAAAAAAGACCACTAGACAAAAATATGACATAACAAAAAATATCCCTGAAAAAGTCTCAGGCTTTGTTGGTGGAAATGAATGGATCATGACAGCCCTAACCTGAGCTGTGGGTTAATCTACAGATGGATTCACAGTTTGAAGACATTATGGGGAGAGAATGGAAACATTTAGGGTTGGGGACTAATGGAAAGAAACTGGAAACAAAGTGCCTGGGAGCATGCCTTTGAAGAGTACCTTGGCCTTGGGCTGGCTCTGGTCCCCTGCCCGCCACCCCGCAATGTCCCTCAATCCGCTACTTCCTGGCCACTAGGAGGTGAACAGCCCATCTTCCACATGCCCTCTTGCCACTGTAAATTCCACTTTTCCTCAGCTCCAAAGCAATGGATTCCAATAAACTCGAAACCAAATCTTTGAAACTGTGGGCAGATATCAATCGGACAATTCCTTCCTTTGTTTAAGGTCTTTCTTTCAGGTGTTTGTCACAGTAAAGGAAAACAAATGACTGTGACATGCTTTCTTGATTGTTGCTCATCACAAGTCAGTTATGCCAACCTCAGGAAGTTACTTTATAGTCTCTTCCCAAACTAGGTCAAATTGTAACACGTGGATAATTTGTTGATTGACAGCTAAGTTCAACCGCTGCCCCCTCACACTGTATGCACAGCATGTCCAGTTAACAGCTCTCACACTGGTAGAGCGGGGTTTGTGTTTAGACTTCACCAAACACTGGGGAAGGTTGGAATGACATAAATGCATGCGTTATGTCTGCTGAACTGCTAAAGAGCCCGAAAGATGAGATTATTCCACTAGAAGCCAACGAGATAGCCTACTCCGCAGATTGCTGCAAAGTATCGGATACATAGGATCTAAAGAATTCAGAAGGCATTGAGGACTTTCCTTGGGAGAATGTTACAAAGGAGATATGACAGTTCAGTGTTCGCACAGTATATTTTTTGCAAGCTCTTTGAATATCATGGGGGCAGGAAAAAAGCATATAAATTTTACATTACTCAAAAATACTAAAAAATTTCCAGCTCAAATCATTATTTGTATTAACAGAATTGAAGTAGCCTTATCTCAGGTAAACTATAGGTTCTTTAGGACTACAAATAAGCAGCTTCCAGGACCCCAGACAACTACCAGGGATTCCATAAATGTCCCTATTAATAGTTACATGACCATTCCCAGGGAAAAGAATCCACGGCATGCACCAGAGACTTAAAGTTCAGAATGTTGACATGCAAATCTCTGGGTTTAAGCCCTAGCATCAAATAAAAAGAAAATTCCAAACATTAAAGCATCTTTGTTAGCCAAGAAATATCAATATATTTTCAAGGTATTTCATTTTGGGGTAGTACTAGGGACTGAACGCAGGATTTCATGCATGCTAGGTAGTACCACTGAGCTACAGCCTCATACCTTCCTAGTATTTTCCCCACCTGTATGGAAACTGAGCTGTAAACCTTGGAGTAGTTCAGTTTAGTAAGATTTCAATCTCTGCTTGGCTGAAATGGCCTAAAGATTGAATCTTAGAGCTATTAATCTGTTGTTCCCCAATCAAGTGTGTAACATGCAGATTCTTTCAACTGCCCATTCACCTTCCTGCTCTCATCTTGTTTCTTATGAAGCAAATTTCTTACTTTCAAAATCATGAGAAAATTGAAGGCAAGACCTCTTCACCACATTTAGACTTTTTGTGGTTTCAGTTTCCTGCAATCGACCATGAGACTGTAAGATCTCACGTCATCACAAGAGGAAGAGGGGGGGTGTGAGAACAACACTGTAAGGTATTTTGAGAGAGAGAGAGACCACATTCACATAGCTTTGAATGTAGTATATTGTTATATTTATTCTATTATTTTTGTCATTAATCTCATATTGTACTTAATTTACAAATTAAACTTTATCATGGGTATGTATGCATATGAAAATATAATATATGCAGATTTCTGTGCTATCTCTCCATTAGTGTGGACCGAATGGTAACCGTTGCTGCTTGACAAAGTGCCGGCATTTCAACATTGCAGACCACACTTCTCCAGCACCTTTTAACTTTCATTTTTAATGTTTCTCACTATCAATGCCTTTCCCTTTGGGAAATTTTGTTTGGGCTTTGGTAAAGGATGGAAATGTGTACAATGGTAGCCTCTCTAAACAAAACAATTCTTTGGGGAAAAAAAAAATCCTTGCCAGTTTGGAACCAGGAATCCCATGTGCCCTTCTCATTACACCAAGAACAAGAAAGTTAAAGATTTACTAGACACACCTGATCCCAAAGACAAAATGCCTACAATTCAGATTCAGAACCTGAGGCCAGTAAGGGCAGGAACTTCCTCACAGTCCACCTCCTCAGGCACTCGCTTTTGGACTCTGACACTCAGTATTCTCTGCCTCTTCCTGTTTTTGAGGATAATTGTTGCACCTATCTTATGCAAACATTTCCTGAGCACCGGCTCTCACCCTTTCTCACAAATCCTTTCTAACAAACCTCTTTATATTTTTCTTGGTCCCATTTCTCCATTCCCGGATTTGCTCCCAGAAAGCCTAACCTGTAAGAATATACAAAACACAATTGCTGGTATTTGCTACTGCTAAAATCTACTGGACTCCCACCTTTCTCATCTTATTTATTTATGTTCTTCTAGTTTCTCAGGCTAAATGCTTTAGAATCATTCTAGAATTTTCTCTTTCACCCACAGTCAATCTGTCACAGCCTCACTAATGATCCCAGCTTTCCATTCAAAGACCTGATGAGATTTGTGTACTTATCCCTGAGGCTTTATGGCATATTTCTTACTTCAGAGGTCCCTCTCTATTTCTACATATCTCTGTCAGCGCTTTCACTGGTTACTCTAATGCTTGTATCATCTTCTGAAGCTCGCTACAGGGATGAGCTGGAGTCCACACACTCTACCACCTGGACCACTAAACACAGTAGTGTACCCTTATTAAGACCCCACAAAGAATTACTTTAGGTTAGTGATTTTTGCAAGTTTCCAACACAATCAGTACCACAAACAATACTTACTTTGATTAGTAGTGTTTAACAGGAAGTTTCCTACATTTGCAAAGCTGTCTGTCATGTCTCCAAACACCAGCATCATAAGTGGGAGTGCAATTCCATGGATAATAGCAGCAAGAGTTCCCACCAGCATGTACAACTTGTCCAGCCAACCTGCATAGCGAAACTACAAAGAGAAGAAAATAGGAGCATGGGCATGGGTAATTTCTGTGGATGTTTCCCTCTACCTCCAAAGCCTCTTTTAAATCCAAACTTTTTTTCAGACTACTGGCTACTAGTCCAAGTTACCCTCTTGACTTTGCCTCTTTGCCCTCTACCCTCTTACTGCAATAGCTTGATTAAAAAGAAAATGGGCATTTGATTCATTTATTGAGTTCTGTCTTAATTCTTCATATTGGAATAGTCTGTCTTCTCTTTTTATATGGGAGAACTATAAAAGTTGCTCAAAAGATGGTATCTGAGATATCACGACTATTGCTTCAGTTTCTAAGACTACAGACCACTTTTTAGTTCATGGAAAAAGTCCTGAATGCCAAAGGCCCCTTGAAGACTCCAGAGAGGAAACATTTTACTAATTTTTAAAATTGTTTTTGATTAAAGAGCTGTTGCAAAATGGTATTATTATATCTGTAAAGTAGCGTCAACATATTTGAAAAAGAAAAATAATTACTTGGATGAATATTTCTCAAGAACATTTTTCTCTAAGAGGTAAAATATGGTCATACTGAAAGACTACTACAGATTAGTACCATTTCTCTAATCATAGGCAAGATACAAGAAGAAAGCAAGGCTTATCTGAAACCAAAAAGTGATGGAGGATAAATATCATAAGAAAGGGTAAGTAATCCCAGGGTCTGTCTAGGGGCAGAATGACTCAAGAAACTGGTGAAGGACTGAAAGAAAAAAAGTATGAGAAAACGAAAATAGAAAGTATGGAGCTAACTGCAAGAGTCTGCAGATAATCTCTAAGAAAAACGGTTGTCACATAATGTACCATTTATCTCCAGGTAGCATGTCTGTAATCATGGGAGGGAAACCAGGTAAAAAGTCTAAGCAGGAAATGAAAGAAGCACGAAGAGCAGGGATCAGGCAATAGCACCAAACTGCCCGTGAGAGTCCTCAGGACAGACTTGGAAGCAGGGGGTTGTCATGTGTAGCCATGTAGCTATAGTCAAGAGCTTTCTAATACAGGGAGGAAATCAGGTAAAAATTCTTAGCTCTAGGCACAAAATGGGAACCAAAGTAAAGATCAGGGATCTGGGAACACAAAAACACGGAAACAGAAACCAAGACTTTAAAGCTTATATCTACTTCAGAATGAGACAGAACTAACCCTAAAGATGTTCAGCAATGGTGAAGAGGAGTGAAGAGCTGAAAGGAAAGACAAGAAGAAAGAGCTCTGGCCAGCACTGAAAGGTACTGCACATAGCAGGAGCCAAAACAATTAGTGAAAGCTAAGGCTTGGGATAAAAAAATATATTAAATATTACAGTACTTAGGTATTTGTCTTTAAGTTATTTCTTGCTACTAAAAAGGTAACCAAATGAGATTAAGTGAGGGTTAATGGCATAATTTTCAAAACATCATCTTCTTTACAAATTAAACCCCGAAGGAAAGGATAGTGTCTGGGCATATTTCATGTTTGGTTGAACTACAGGCTAAATGTTGCCAGTGCATTCCTTATTTTGTGTAAGCAACTGTCTTCTCCCTTAAAAAAAATATAGAGGAATAAATAGGTAGGAATTTTTGTTTGTTTGTTTGTTTTTTCCAGACAGGGTTTCTGTGTATAGTGCTGACTGTCCCAGAACTCGCTTTGTAGACCAGGCTGGCCTCAAACTCACAGAGATCCGCCTGCCTCTGCCTCCTGAGTGCTGGGATTGAATGCATACACTACCAATGCCTGGCAGAAATTATCTTTTTTAAAAGAATCTATTAAATACATCAAATATCATATTCTTCAGAATAAGAAGATAAGATAATTGATAGACAAAAATTTCACTCATCATCACTATCATCAATATTCCACCTCTAGAACTTCTCATTGGCCAAAATTAAAACAAGGGAAGTGATGTGTGCAAATTCCTGACTATTTCACTCAATGATAGATATGAGCCGCAGAGTGTATACCAAAGATACCTAACTTCAGAAAGCTTGAAGGGCAGGAGGAAGACAGAGCAAAGAGTACGGGCAGTGTGCATTCCGCATGCTTTGGCAGCAAGTGTAAAGAGCAGACATGAAATTGAGCCAATGATCATTCTCCCCCCTGTGGAAATCCATCAGAGTAAATGGCACTCCCTCCTAGTTTTGAAGGGAAAGCAGATGTTTAGAAGCAAGATGGAAGGCATTCTAGCCAGAAAGAAAGGCAAACAGAAGCAAGATAGATTCAGATGAGCTGTGAGGAGATTAAAGTTGCTCAAGTTAGAGGTTTCATTTATGAAAGCACAAAAATAAAGCATATTAACTAAGAGGGACACTTCAAGGAGATGGGGGACCTGGAAGAGTCAAGTGTTTGAAAGGATGGAGTGTAGGAAAGTCTTGAGTGCTGGTGGCATTCTTATCCAGGATGAAAAGCCCTCACCATCTGAGGCAGTCGTCACAGGAGTGGATGAGGTCATGTAGAAAGAGAAAGAAATGCATGGAGTAAAGACAAACCTGGACACAAAGCTACAGAAATAGAGTGTTAACTTCTCCTGACCTTGGGATAAAAAGAGGAAGAGAAAAAGTAACTAGTAGATTGTGATACAATGTCAGTGGGACTACTTCAGGATGCCCTGAGTAAGCCAGACAAAGAGACAAGAGGCAAAAACATAGGAAGTAAACAGGGGTAATAGCCTACAAAATACAGGAAGTAATTATTGCAGTAACCTGGGAAAGGATATCATCTATAGAAATCAAACTTAGTAAGAGAAGCAAGATATTCCCTGGATGCAGTAGGATTCCTTTTCATTGCTAGAGGAGGGTATACGAGCTGTCATCATCACATTAAACAAGTCATCAAAGAGCACCATAAACAGTGGGGAATACCTTGATATTGATGTTTTTAGAGTCATGAGTCATAAAGGATATAAAATTCCCCTATTTAATTTTTTTTGCTAAAAATGTTTCATATGAATGCAATAGAATAGTCAGATGTAACTTCTATATAGGAAAAGCCAAGCATGGAAAATAAAATCCAATGATGTCACAGGGGAGTCACATGGCTAGACTAGCAGGTAGGACATTCTACAGGCCACTGGCGCATCCCTTTCAGGCCACTCTAAAGAGAAAACAACAAAGGATGTCACCAAATGTCTTATTTTGAACAAATTAACTGTAAAACACAATTATTAGATAATCTGGAAAATTGAACATAAAAATTAACATATTAAGAAAGTATTGCTCATTTTGCTAAATAGGATAAATACATTATATTTTCAGGAAAAGTTTTACAGAAAACCCTTTGAAATGAATAAAATGAGAAGGCTATATATGAAAAAGCATGAAATTTGTGGTTGTAACTGAAACATGACATGGAGATATGCTAATAATTATTAGAAATACATGGTGGGTGTATGAATCTGAAGTTTCCCATTCTATCCTTTTATATTTGAAATTTTACAAAGTAAAACTTGGGAAGAGAAGATGGTTTCCAAAGCATGGAGAGGTATTTCTCTTCATCTCAGACTGGAATAAATGAGCCAAGAATGAGTTCTAGCAACAGACATAACAAAGTGAGTCTTATTTCTTTGTGACTTCTGGAAGAAAGAATGAGATAAGGGGGAAGCAGTAACAAAATGCTGAGTAGGATGAAAGTCTCCATCAAATGTCTCAACTTTACAATTGACGAGGGAAGACACGGGGGTGGGGTGTGAGTGGAGGCTCTCTTAGCAACCTTGAGTCGCTCTCGCAGGGGACACTGCAAAGAGGGGACAGAAGCCTGTAAGAGTTATAGGAGCAGGGAATCTGCTGTGAGGTTGTGTCTCCTAGTAACGACAGGGAAACTTACTCAACTAGACTTGCCTAAACAAGGCCTGAACAAGGACAGCACTAATAATCATGCTAGTGTGGATGGAGAAAGTCTCACAGGGACCTCACCTCCAGAAAGAACTATAGACGGCTAAGAACTGCTGAGAGAGGGAGAATTAACCTTTCTCGGGGATGAACCCCTAATTGGTTATCCAATACCAAGTGGTCAGTCCTGAAATCATGTACATACAAACAATACTAAATGGACTCAGCAGGTTGTATTTATATATCGATGTGTATTTACAAAGCAACGTGGCCAGGAGGCCAGGAACTTGAGGGGCTGGCATACAGAGTTGGAAAGGGAATGGGGGGACATTATGTAATTATATTACAATTTAAAGAATTTGAGCCTCAGGTTTGGTATTTATAAAATTAAAATAAATTCACACACTTGTTACAAAGATTACAGTGCAATACAGAAACTTTTATCAAGAAGGTAGTATGAAACATAAAATACCCCATTACTATAATTAGTTTGCAAACATAACAATAAGAATTTACAGTCAAAGAATAAGCAGACAAAGTTGTAACATATCAGGTGTAACATAAGACTGGAAAAAGGTATTAACTGCCTATAGGTGAAGGCCTTTAAAATAAAAAGGAACTGAAAAATATTTGGCTAGAGCCTGGCAGAAAGGACAGAGAAAGTAAGCCACAAACACAAAACAAAGGTGACTGGTATTGAAGGCTGGAGGCGAGTCATCCCAGGAAAAAGGTGGATGCCACAGGCAGGAAAGGAATTGAGATAATGTTCACAGCATGATTAGCAATGTGACCTTACTGTGACCCCTGGGTTAGAGAGGGCGATCACTGGGTTCAACATTTTAAATTTCTTTAACAAGATACACTAAGATTCACGTTTGGTTTTAAGTACTGGCAATAACAGTGGACAACACAGGTTACCCGTCCTTAGAAGGCATACAATGTGTGCAGTTGCTAATTAGAAATAGATATGGTCACTATCCACTCAGTATCTGGGTACCTATTAGGTCTCTAGGCATTGTTCTAGACCTCTGAGGAGCAAAAGGGAACAAGATGTAAAAACAGCCCACTCTCATGAGCACACATTCAGGAAGAAGAAATGTCAGAAGTGAGGAAGTGGTTAAGCATTTAGAAGCTGTAACTTCAGACTGAGACGGTGACTGACAGGTCAGTGAGTTTAGACAGGTCAGGGAACAGCCACAGGAAGGATGCAGTTTATTATGTGGGGATCTCTAAAAAAAGCATTCAGGTCAGAAGAGCACATGCAAAGATGCTTGGGTAGATGTGAGGCTGGTATACATTAAGGAGCAAACACTACAGTAAGAACAGAGAGGGCAGAAGATCTTTCTGTGGTCAATTCATAAATAAGACAGGCCAAACCGTAAGTGGTTTGTGTATTAGAAAATGGCTTGGTTTTTTCACTCCAAAATTTCCCTTAAGGAAAAAGGAAAAAGCATTACAACCCTTAAGCAGAGAAGAAAAGCTGTAGAACATTTGAAGGGAGGAACTGATGTTCCTATATGACTCTGACTGGTAGGTGTTGAGAAGAACCAAACTGGAGCACAGATGCCAGAAGAAAGAGTGGCTGAGAGAATAAAGCCTTGCTAAGGCTGAGAGACAAATGAATGTCACTCCTAACATGTGTGCAGTCTAACCCTGGGACCCTGTCTGTGAATATGCTTTCTTGCTTTGTCTGATGTGATAAAAGAGACTGCAGGTGTTATGGATTTGGGAAGATTATCCTGGGGCATCCAGGTAGACCCACTGTGATCACAGAGGTGCTTCCAAGGCAGGAGGGTGTTCAGAGGCTAGAGGGACACAAGGAGGGGACACAGAGATGTAATTGCACCCTAGAAGTTCAAAATGGGAAGGAAGCACATTCCAACGAACCTCCAGAAGGAGTGCAAGCCTCCTGATGCCTTGATTTTAGTTCACTCCAGAACCGGAAAAGCATACATTTGTTTGTCTTCAACCTATCTAGTGGTATTTTCTGTGGTAGCACTAAAAATGAATCACAGTGCCAAAAGAGAGACAACAAAGGAGCAAACTCTCCTTAGAAAGAATCAGAAACTGTAATTGAAACTGATATATTTGAGCTTATGACATCATAGACAGATGCTGTCTTAGGAGGAGAGGACCAAGGTCCTCACCCTAGTATAATTGACAAAGGAAGAGTATGGGTGGGGAGGCTGGAGGTTGTAACTGAGTCAAAGACTATAGAGTCTGGGCTTACAATGTTACTAAAATAGAAGCATGACTCGAGCGTAGGTAAAGGAAGCTGCCAAAGGAGGAATGTTACCAATTGGTAAGGAATATCATTGTTAGTGCAGAGAAGACAGAGAAATGAGGAAGAAGGTTCTGCCTGAGGATCAAAACATAATTTGAAAATGTCTGTGTAGAAGCAGATGAATGCCATCGTCGTCAGTGATTCAGGGGATAAAGGATTGAGAAACTCCTAGAAGGCAAAGGTGACTCCAGAAGCCAGAGGTGGGAAGAAACCACACCATATCATCACAGATACAGTTTGGTGGCCAGTGACAAGGGCAGCTTTGAGGTCAGACAGAGTTTTCAAATGTCCACTAAATTAAGTAAGTGGTGGGAGTAGAAACCAAGTCCCAAAACATTGGAGCAACACAGATGGAAGAGACTTGACAGTGTGGCAAATTCCACTCACACAGATGGGGTATGGAAGAAAGAGGTCGATAACAGCTGTGCCAGGCCTAGAAAGGGCAAATAGGTGGGAACCAAAGTTCAAGTAAGTGATGTGTTGTAAGAACCCGGCCGGGGGTGGTGGCTAATCACATTACCTCTCCTAAGGAAGCAGGAATATGAGTTAGTTTCAAGCCAGCCTGGACTACACAGTAAGACTTTGCCTAAACAAGCAAGCCACAGAAACTGGGCATCAGTGTTTTAACATGAAAAACAGAGTGAACAGATGCAAATTCAGGTAGGTTTGCAAGATGGTTAATGTTATAAAGGTCAAGGAGTGGTTATTCATACAACAATAAAAGTCACAGAGTGAGTAAGAGGATCAGGATTGGAAAGGAAGACGCTAAGCCAGGAGGCAAAGTCTTCAATGACCAGATGGTCATAAGATAACAGCATTAACAAAGAACTCTTCAGCTTCAGGGAGCTTACATTTTAACCAATCATAAGCTGTCATAAACAATTACAGTTTTTAAAAGTAATCATCTACTTGCATAACTGGACAAAAGTTGGGCCTTCCATTATAACAGGTAACCGTGACTTACAGTTCAGTACTGGACTTCTTCCTTTCTTTCTTTCTTTCTTTCTTTCTTTCTTTCTTTCTTTCTTTCTTTCTTTCTTTCTTTCTTTCTTTCTTCCTTCCTTCCTTCCTTCCTTCCTTCCTTCCTTTCTTTCTTTCTCTCTTTTTCTTTCTTTCTTTCTTTCTTTCTTTCTGTCTGTCTGTCTGTCTTTCTTTCTTTCTTTCTTTCTTTCTCTCTCTCTCTCTCTCTTTCTTTCTTTCTTTTTTTGTTTTTGTGAGACAAGGTTCTCTGTGTAGCTTTGTGCCTTTCCTGGAACTCACTCTGTAGCCCAGGCTGGCCTCAAACTCACAGAGATCCGCCTGTCTCTGCCTCCCAAGTACTGGGATTAAAGGGGTGCGTCACCACTGCCCCGCAGTACTTAATTTTTTAAGTGTGCATTTTGCCCAGCAATGCATAAGGATAAGAGGAGCTTGACCAGCACAAACTGAAATTGAACAATGCATGGAAGGTGCTTACAAATGGCTGGTTCCTGACAGGATCTTATTGTCTGTTCAGAACAATGGGGACTAATAACGATGCACAACCTAGCTTCGAGTTAAATCTGCCACAAATGATAAGAGAGTGTGTAATCTTTGAGGAGTTTACTTTGTAGGAACTGCAGACAACTTAGGTTTTTCCTGCTTTTACTTACTTCCACTTTCCTAGTTTCCCCACTTGATTTCAAGTCTAGTCTACATTTGTGTTTCTGAAAAGCCTAAAATGAAGCCTGACATACAGTGAAACCTAGTATAAATTTTGAGTGAGTTGTTAAACTCTGTAACTATTCTCTCCAGACTTGTAAGTTCTCCTAGTAAACATAAATTAACTCTGGGAGCAGAAAGAGTCCAGAAATACTTAAAAAAAACTACTTGGATGATTGGTGCTTGGCTGGCATCTAGAACGTGGATCTGGGAAGGTTCTATCATTGCAACTGGTAACTGTGGCCAATTTGCAGTGTGGATTACGCTGAATGACTTGCTTTCCTTATGAATCTACCCACTAGATCGAGGGTTCCGTAATAGTCAGCCCCCAGTGAAAACCTTGGCACTGTTGCTGTTACAGCTGACAACTCCTTGCTGGGGAAAGGGTGTTTTGAGTAGGTGACTCTAAGAGCTTGTGTCTGATTTCTTCTGAACCTCACTCCATGTGACTTTTGCCATTACTGTTTTGCTTTGCATTCTTTTGCTATAATAAATCTTAACTGCAGCTTTTCAGAGAGGTAACATCATAGCCAATGAGGTTTATCTAAGATGGGATTATTGCTGAGTACATTACCCAATCTTAGTTGTGAGTATGGCAACATCCTGAGTTCTGAGTCACCCTAATAAGTCATTAGACTCAGAGTCCTTTGAAATCCCCAACACACACGTTTAACTTTTACCTAGAAACTACTAATAAGCATTGCAATAGTATTAGAATTTTACCCTAAACCCTTCTGATTAGATCCCTATGTTTGTAGGTTTTATAGAGAGGTTAGGGTTCAGTTTTCTACATCAGTTCTTTGGGACAAGAGAAGGATGACTGTATTGGCCAATTTTGGTTGTCAGCCTGACTTATCCAAGAAGAGGGAACCGAACTGTAGAACTGCCTCAGTGGGACTGGCCTATGAACATATCTGTAGAGCAATTTCTTGATGGCTAATTGATATAGGAAGACTCAGCCCGCTGTGAGAGGCACCATCCCTAGACAGGTGGGTCTAGGCTGTAAGAAAAGTATGTGAACTAGGAGCAAGCCAGTAAGCAACTTTCCAACACGGCTTCTGCTTCATGCTCCTACTATGTCTTCCCTCAGTGATGGACTGTAAGCTAAAATATGAAATAAATCTTTTCTTCCACATGTTGCTTTTCATCAGTGTAACTAGAACAACACCTAAGAAAGTATAGCACTTCCTGAAAAGGCTTAGAGTACCTTCCCTTCATCCTCACCTTACTAGGTATTTGGAGGCAAGAAAATGCTTAAGGATTAAATGAGTTTGTATGGGAAGTAATTATAACAATGTCTAGTACATATTGCTATACATGTGAGATTATTGCTACTTCACATTCAAACTCTATATTTGTGTGTCTGTATGTGTATCTGTCTCTGTCTGTCTGTTTTTAAAAATGCTTTCAAACAACTAGTATGCAACCAGAAAACTAAACAGTTACATAATTTTTCAAGTTTTCCACTTTCAGCTATTCAGCACAGAAGAATAATGGCATATGCTAAATCAGAGTAATAAATAAACCATTGCTACCTTTTATTATTATATGTATTTGGGACTTTGACCCTGCCAGGACATAAGGGACATTAAAAATGTCATGCAATGTACCCGTGTCCCATATCCAGATGGCAGAGATCATGAGGAGGAAAGCTGTCTATGGAGGCCATAGATCAAAGAGACCTAACTCACAAAGCGAATACTGAAATTCAGGCAGGAAGGTGTGCTTACTAAACCACAATTCAAACATCAAATTATAAACAGCCTTCCCTTGAAAATAGGAGAACTTTAATCTAGCTTTACCTCCTCATTACGATAGTCTCCAAGGAAATACTATAACAGATGATTTAGCTCTTCTCTAGGGGACAAAAGGAGGAGATAAATATGAAAGGATTTTAGTAATACATTCAAAACTCACCATTGTAAACACACTGACCACTGGTTTCTTTTCTTTCTTCTCCTTTTTACTGAAAATATAGCAAAATAATTACACAAAACTTTAAAAACTATACAAAACCTTACAATTACTAAATCAATTTACAGAGTTTTGTTAAACAGCAAGATAAAATTCATGTCTATATTAGTCAACAAAAACATAATAGTATGATATTTATGTGTTTAAATGTAAATATGTTTGCATATATCTTGGAAATCTATCAGTGTGCTGTTATTGATGAGAATTAGAATTTTTATATAAATACATTCTTTGTACCTTAGATATTTCTTAATTTTTTACATTGTGTATACACACACACACACACATACTTTTTACAATGAGAAAAACACACACTAAAAGGAAAGTTTTGCTTTTTTATTCCAATTACAAAATTATTAATGCTTTTAGTATCGACCACCTTGATTGTCATCTGAGTAATCGTGGTGATAGGCATCCTATCTATAGACTGAATGTTGCTCTTTCCGAATAGAGCACAGTGATGCTCAGATGCTGAACACAACTAGCCTAAGACACAGAGTAATTCAATCAGCCTAGGAGAAAATCTAATTGTGAAAGGTGATCTGCAGCACTAAGTGAACCATTATAGAAAGAAATTCAATCTAGAAAAGATGCTCTGTAAACACTCAAAAAGCTATCCTTGGACATACAGGGTCAATTCTTATTTTGAGCCCAGATGCAAATGATTAACCCATTTTCACTATACATAACCGCCACCTAAGATTAAAGGCAAACTAACCATACCGAGTCTTATTGTTCCTATGTAGCAACACTGTTAGAATAGAAAGCCTTATTTTTACATGCATTTTTAAGTTCAAAAAGTAAATTTGTATTTTTCCCTTGGACCAAATGGCATTTTAAAAAAATCCAGATTCAATACTGTTCACAACCACTCTCCACTTTACGTTTCAGACACTCTCTGAATTTGGCTCTTGCTAATTTGGCTCCACTGGTCACCAACCCTTAGGACCTCAGGCACGGCACAGATGGTGCCTGCCTTTTTCAATGTGGGTTTTTGTGGTTAGAACTCAGGTCCTTGTGCTTTCGTGGCAAGCATTTTACAGACGGAACCATCTTCCCAGTGCCAAGAAAAAGCTTTCTAAAGAAAAAGGTCAGAGGTTGCTTGCACTTGGCTTAATGTAGATGGACAACGGATGTACTATACACAAATATCTTCAGTTTCATTAAATGAAGAAGTTTTGTTAAACAGACATCTTTGGTTCCACTTCATTCTCAGGGCAGGCTCATTCAGTATCCCAGAATCCACAATATGAAGAGGACAATAACCATAAATGGCAGAGTCTTAGTTCTATGCTTTTTAAGCTCCCATTCTCTAAACCGATGCTATTTGGAGAAGTTATACTAATATCCCAGGCACTAAGTAAGCATTCACCCATGCAATTTGTAAACAATTCTGAGGAAGGCAAACTTTATCTTTCTTTTAGGGATGAGAAAATTGCAGAAGAGTGAAGTCCCATAGCTGAAACAAAACCCAAGATTTAAACTTCTGAGTCACGGGGATAAGCTCCAAGCTGTAGGATACTTCCTCTGACTTTTAAGATACTGTATGACTTGAAAATGTGCTTTTATACCAATTGTCAGCCCTACTAGATTATTCTCTATCCCATCAGCACAACCGATCTTTACAGAAGTGCCAACCATCATTTTAGAGCACTTGTATAGAATATTCAGGGCCTCGGTGTTGAACAACAATATCATGAAACAAACAAACAAAAAACCAATACATCATTTTTTTGTGAAGAATATATGCAAATGCATATAATCCAGGTAGTACTATTAGTCCACCATTTTCTGTCAACAAAACTAAATGCTTCTTTATGATCCTTATAAAACATAAGATTGAGAACAGATTGAAATCAGTAGTGAAGAGCAGTTCCATAAGAACTGTTAAACAAACGAACAAACAAATTCTGTTTGATGAAGAACTGTAGGAAAAGATGGCACTAATACCAAAATGAAGATCTATGCAGGACTGGACACTCCCATTTCCTTCCACATGGCCTCATACTTACTCAAATGTCAAGTGTTTGTGTAGGAATGCAATTCTTTAAACTATTCTCTGTGTAGTCCTGGCTGGCCTGGAACTAGCTCTGTAGATGAGGCTGGAATTAAAGGCATGCACCACCATGCCCAGCAAACTACTTTTTTTTTTTTAAGAAAAAAAAAGGCAAAATTTAGGCTACTTTCCTTCTACTATATGTCTTCCTTGTTTATTTAAAGTTTTTATTATTGAAATATGAAATAAACAGGAAAGTATAAAGGTTAGTAAATAATTCACCTAGATTAATAAATTACTAATATTTGACAATATTTATTCATACAAAGAATATGTTATTAATTGTTAATATTCTGTAAAACTATTAAGCTACAAATATTACGGTATTCATATATTCCACTACCATTATCATACCTAAGAAACTTAACCTCAATGTTGAGATTATTTAAAATCCAACCACAAAGTTCTTAAGTGTGCTTCCTTTCTTCTTTACTGAACTCTGATTTAGTCAGAGCTCACACAACACATTGGTTGGTCATGTTTCTTTAGGATCTCTTAATCTAGAATCCCCCTTTTGTTGTGACACTGGCTTTTCTTAAAGGACAGAAGTGTCCCATGGTTGTGTCTGCTTCAGACCAAGCCCAGACGGAGGTATGTAGTGAGCAATGGTATTTAGAAACCAGGTATGTCACAAAGAGAGCTTATTTCTACTCTCCCTTCTGGTGGACTGAAAATGAATTATAATGTCATAAATCAGCACACTTAGATGTGTTCGGTGAGTTCATCAGGCAAGCAAGTTATTGGTCTCAGATGTTATCTGATGACATTCTAACTTGTGGGTTAATAGAAGCTTGAGATCTGTTCGGTTAATACATACACAGTCATAGGAATGTTAGGTCAGACATAGAGTTGGGACAACAATAAGGGTATTATGGGGACTGAAGACTGCCTATAGTAGTTTATAAGTAGGTTCTAGACTGGCAACATTAATTTGTAGAATTTTGAATGAAAGATACGACTTCTTTCTTTCTGTGCTAATACAATCATTTTATACAGAAACAGCCATTGAGAGATAAACCAAACGTAATTTTTGCCTTTCTTCCTCTGCCACAAACAGGCGATATCTACGGAGTTGCTTTATCAGAAGCAAGATAATGGACCACAGTAGAGTCCAAGCAGCATGTGGTTCAGATGTATGAGCGATCAACAGTGCTCATAAAACTGAGGTTGTAAAACTAACAAGGTGTGAGCCATGGCTGGCTGGTCTAGAGGCTGAACAGGAGCCTCCCAGCCTCGGTCAGTCACACACATCTGAAGGACTGCTCCAAGCAGGCAAGTTCCTTTCAGTAGCTGGTTTACGTTTCTGAAGGCTGAAATAACAACCACTATTCATTTAGTGCGGTGCTGGAGGCTACAAACTAATTGCTCAAACGTACAAGACATGTCAAGTACGAAAGTGAAACAATCTGGCTACCTCTTTTTGCCCATCTTCGAGAAGTTCTTGTCTGCTCCTCCGTTAAGGTCCTCTTCAAGCTCCATCACGACCTGGGGAGAAAACACAGTTCATCAGCCAAATACATGCCCGCGGGGTCCAGAGCCTAGGCTGACCTCACTGCCCTGCGGGGAGCCCAGCGGGGAGGAGAAGCCCCGCCCTGGTGCTCACAGGACCGGGCCTGGAGGTAACTCACCCCGGGGATCCGGGGAGCTCCCGGGTCACCCACGTGGACCGGGTGCTGGGCTCTGGATCCTGCCGGCCCGCCCTGCTCGGAGCTGGGCAGCAGGATCTACAGCGCGGGGCTGGCGCCGAAAACACCGCCTCAGGGACTCCCAGGGCGACTGGGGCTGTCGCCACTTGGTCTCCACGGACTTCCGAGGCCCCTGCCCCCTGGACCAGGCTCGGGCATCCCGAGCAGCCGACCCTTCCGGGAAACTGTCCACCTCTCATGTCTGTACCTTCAGCTTTTCTTCACAAAGTCCGCCAAGACGTGGAATTTGGAAGAAGCGACCCCGAGTTTAGCGGAGCTTGGGAAGATGCTGGCAGAAGCTCCTGCAAACCGCTGCTTGACTGAGCCTTGGTTTTCTGAGGACAGGAGAGTACACTTGGTGTGCTCAACCTACGCCCAGGCGAAGTCCCGCCCAGTCAGAGAGCTTGACCAGGAGGTTAACCAGCTCCCGGCCCAGCTTGACTCAAGGATTATTGCAGGAGAAATTGCGAAACAGGTCGGACTTCTAGATGAAAAGCACTGTCTGGTTTTCCCTCGCAAAGGTCGAGTTGACAAACTCAAATACCCCGAATCATCAGAGACACACTTCTAAGAGTCGCTTTTCTACAAGGCTACACATGCGTCCATATATAGAGTTAGTTGAGTGTGTGTAGATCTGCACTTGGCCTTCTGCACGTGACACATTCTATGCATAACGTCTAATAGTCAATTAAACAATGGGTGCAGACGCTGCCTAGTTCCCTTCCTTGAAGAGAATCCCTGTGCAGGAGCTTTTCTTCAGTATGTTTCAGTTTCTCAGGTACATCGGCTTATCTCTTTTATTTAAAAAATAAAATAAAACAGATTTCCACTATATAAATTTCCAATTTATAAATGGATCATTTCGGTGTAGAAATGGTATTTAAAAATATGTAGTATTTTGAACTGTTAGCTATCAAAACAATGTCCATGTGCCTCCAGGGCATTTGAGATTCTTACAGTTCAATTTGGATTATTGAACGTAACTTTTAACGCATTACTTTAGTCGCTATTTCTTTCAGTGTTTACATTTTATATTCTTCCTGTGATTTTCTTCAAACCGACCAGAAGTAAATAAATGCAGTCTTCCCAATACAAATTCACAGAGCAGTTTTAAATCCCTTGAGTGCTTCCTTCTTTTGTAAAACATAAGGAAAGTAGTTGTTTGTAACCTCTAATTTGCATTATTTGACTCAAGTTGTCTCTGGACTTGCTGCAAGTATTGAGAAAAAGCAAAGCCTGTCATTGTTTCTGCAGAAGGCGAAAGTGTAACTTTTTCTTTTAATATATTTAAAAGCCACCCCCCCTTTTACCCAAAAATGTCCTTGCTTTGACTCTTTTAGGAGGGTACATGTTACTGATTTTTTTAAAACTAATATTGTTACAGACTTTCTAATAGGTCACTAGTTTTTTGTTCCTTTTGTTTTTCTCTTTCTAATTGGCTGCGCTCATGGACAGCACCGTAGTCTACCTGGGGCAAATGTACACCCTCAGGTTCATCCTCAGCATTTCTAGTCTTGTTTATTCTTCTGCTCTGTCTTTACTCTTCCAACTAGAGAGACTGCATCTCTCCTATATTCGGTGCTGTGCACACTTAAGGAACAGTAGTAACTAGCGTTTCTTAAGCACTGGTCATACACGAGAAACTGCACTAAGTGCTTCAGAAGGATAAACTCATTTAATCCTCCCAAGAACTGATGAAGCTGTTGTTACTATTATTATTATTGCTATTCTTAGTTCCCAGTGAAGGAAACAGGTCTACATTATTTGCTAAAAAACCACATAGCTGATAAGCATCAAACCCAGAACTTGGAAGTATTGTAATAACTATCCCTTTTTTCTAACTGCCATGATGTGAACACCTGTGCTGTACCATGTAATCCCAGCAATGGTCTCCACTTCTGCCTAGCCTGTGGACTGACATCTCTGAAATCATGTATCAAAATAAACCTTCTCTCTCCTTTGACTGTTTCTCTAAGATAGTTCATCACAACGATGGAAAACTAACATGTACTCTCTCAAGACTTCTAATTATTCAAGTTCTGCTCATGGCCCTCTTGTAAATTGTGTCTCTTTCCTTGATTTCTGTAAGAATAAATTTCCTCTTCTTCTCCCAGCTCTTCTGTTTAGCTACTTTGAGTCTAAATTTAATATATCCTGAAAGAGGAGCAATATTCACCTTGATGAACTTATTTGACTTGAGACAGAAAGACTATCTCATAGGATCCCAGTGCAAAGTAAATGATTTACTTCTGCTAACAATAAAGGATGCACAATGTTACAGTGTCCACCCGTTTATGTGTAACTGATTTTTATGTGTGAAAGACATATGACTATCTAAGTGACAAGGACATGGGATGACTGTACCCCAACTCACATTACCTCTAGACTGCTTCTTAATGTCCTGCATTAGAACAATGTAAACTCTTGGCTGGGCAAAGGCTCTTTCCATCAAGGCTGAGAAAGTGAGTGGAACTCCCAGAACACACATGATAGAAGAAGAGAACAACTCCAGCACATTACCTTTGACCTCTGTACGCATGCTCACAAACAAATAAATAAATATAATTTTTTATTTTAAAAAGCTAAACTTTTAAATTTGGTAATTTCCAAAGATGTTGTCCTGTTGTCTTTTAGCCTATAATGTAACAGTCACAGCTCAAGCAGAATGGTGGTCACAATAAAGTAACTCAATTTAAAATTAAGTGATTTATTAATGTACTCTGGGCAGAGATAATTTCTACCCTTCACCTACTCCTAATTAGCCTTGATTTTAACTTGATAATTACCAGTATTTTACCTGAGGATGGATTGTTTGTTATTTGTGGTTCACATAAAGATTACATATCTTCTTATTAAAAAATACCCTTGCTTAGGTATTAGTTAGCAACAATTTACTGAAGTTGGACTAGTAGGTTAGCTGCCTGAGTTATCTTTAGTGTATTTAGGGATTCCTTTGTCACAAGGCATCTCCTCTAAGATTCTCTAGGATTATCTTTCAAACTCCATTAGAAAAATCATCCCCCTGAGGAAGGCCCTGTCTTCTAAACCTACTATAAGACTTTTAAGAGATTGATAGAAAAAAGGAGTAGGCTCGAGTTACTCAGCCTCTCAAAGCATGGATTTCAACATTGTTAAATCAGAGACAACACAAGGGTCTATGTCTTCAAGAAACATAGATCTGATCGTAACTTCCCAGAGTACACACTGGCTGTAGCTACTTGAAGAAGACAGAAGCAGGGAAGAACAATTAAGGACTTAATTGTTGTACCTCAGAAGAGTTTAAGTTCCTAGAAGTTGGAATTGTACCTCTTTAATGCTGAATGAAAGCACAGCACAAGTAGTTCAGTGAACTCGGAGACTAAATTCCATTAAAGGCATTACTTCAGATTTTAAAATATATCCGGGCAAATAGAAGGACTTTAGCAGGGGAGTCATTTCCTTTTGATCCTTCACTTACAATTGTTGATTACTATGTAGTGGGCACTTTGTTAGCTGCAGATGACAAACAGGTGCAAATCCCTTTAGGCTCTGTTTGTGGGGTGAGGAGCTTAGGGATGAAAAATCATTAGGGTAATGTTAGTGCATGAGCTTTTGCAAACCAAACTGAACTTATTCATCCATTTCAGAGAAATACTCAAGGGAATTCTGTGCCAATCGATGCCAATGATGTCTGCCAAGAAACAAGATGATTTAGGATATATACATTAGATATATGTTTTTAGAATCTACGGAAATACACCTTCAGTTGAGTGATGCCAATAGTAAACCTTGCCATTTAGTAAAACATCCTAAAAAAATTAGAAACAAGAGGTAGTCTAGCATGCTAGTAGACAATATGGATATTAGTATCAAACTGAATTCAATTGTCTCTGGTCTTTGGATGTCTCAAACTCCTTGGTCCCTTTGACCCTCACACCTTAGTGTCCAGAGCAGTTGTGGCAACTGGCAGGAGAGTGGGTAAGTTCTGGCTAACACTGGGAAACTTATTTTTCTTGAGACTCAAATTCCTCGTTTGTAAAATAACTTACTGAATGAAAAGCAGTTGCTTAGTATCTGAATGGTTAAATTTGAAGGTGGTTACTTGTGCTGTTACCATTGTTAATGTACTAGTGAGTAATTTTAATTAAGAGTTTCAGTTCAAAATGAGATGTGAGCTGGGCATGGTTGTGCACACTAGTAACACTTAGGAGATAAACTCAAGATCAAGAGTTCAAATCCAGCTGGGCACGGTGGAGGCTCATGCCTTTAATCCCAGCACTGAGGCAGAGGCAGGCAGATCTCTGTGAGTTTAAGGCCAGCCTGGTCTACAAAGAGTTCTAGGACAGCCAGAGCTACATAGTGAAACCCTGTCTCAAAAAAAATAAAAAAATAAAAAATAAAAAAAAAAATAAAAAAAATAAAAAAATTAAAAGCCAACTTGGGATACATAGTAGGACTATGTTTCAAAAATCATGATACACAAAATAATATGAATAGCTTTCTTACCCCCTTAGCAATTTTTTTGTCAAGATGACTCCTAAAAGGACTTTCTTTAGATCTTCAGTTACCACTCAGTTGTAGCAATCCTAGTGTGTATCTAGCTCATTCTTATCTCAGTTTATAGCCAACCTTTTACCCTCAGACATCAGCACTAAGAAATTCCTGATGTAAATACAACATTATCTTTAAAAGTTATTTTTTTACTCTTGGCAGAGTTCATAAAAAGCATCATTTCCTGTTTAGTTTTTTCAATTGCTTTATGACTCATGGACTTTGAACCTGCCTAATCTCAAATGAACTTTCTCTTGAGAACAAGGTTAAATCAGTTCAATGAGCCTGTGTTCGCTCATTTCTGTTTTTCCAGTTTTTGTATTATTTCAGGTGATATTTCTATTCAAAATATACTTCCATGAGCAAAAAGCATTGTTCTAGTACATTGTTGGTTGCATCTCATTTTGCAATTGAAATGTGTTAGAAGTACTTTTCTGAAACCGTTTGCATGAGGGCTTCACTCACCCTTTCAACAATGTTAACAACTGAGAGAGTACCTCCTAGATGTTATATGCTGTCCTAGAGTGCACAGTGTATAATGACCAGCAAACAAAAGCCTCTGCGGGGGTGTAGTTGTTCTTGCATCTAGGCAATGTGATTCAGTGTGTTCAAAGACAGAAAGTGCGCTGGGGACAATGGAAAGGGGATGGAGACTGGTGGCAGTGGGTAGGGAAAGATGCCAAAGTTGAATATGGTCAGGGGAGACCTCACTGAGGATGTGGCATCTAACCAAGACAGAACAGAGCTGCGGGGAGTTTTGAGTGGTACAGTTAACACTTTAGAAATCTTCAGAAATGAAGACTTTTGCCCTTGTTTAACATGGTTTCTGCTATAGGATGTTTCTCACATACCAGAGCTTCTCGATGTTGGGGCTTGGAAAGAACATAGAGGTCATCTTTTGCAGTCCTGCATTCCGCTGAGTCTCTGAAATGCTAAAGAACCAGTGTCCCACAGTCAGGTAGGAAGGTGGCCTTGTTAACAACATAGGCTCTGTGACTTGGAGCTTGCAGTTCTAATGGTCAGGTTTCAGCCTGGCAAGTGTGGGTATGTGTTGGAGGGAGAGGGCAGTACCGGTCTGTGGCTGTCTCCTTTTCACATCAAGTTTCTCTCATCTTGACTCTACTGTGCCATTGATCAGCTAAGCCAGCCCATTTTCCTTGCTGCTCCTCAGGATCCCCTAGAAAGGCTGTCAGGACAGGAATGTAGACTATAAGGCAATCTACTCATCCTTCTAGCATCTGCCTGCCACGTACCTAGGATTCCAAGTCTGGATAATTATGGTCAGAAGTTTATTTTAATGTACAATATTTGAAAAAGAGTGAAATAAATGTTGCTCATTACAAGTTACATTTTTAGTCTAGTGATAAATTATCTCTAAAATGTACAAAATAATATTAACATAGAAAATGAAGGATGATGCTAACTACGGTACTCTAAAATAAATTATAAAACCTATAATTTAGTCTGTGACTGTCTTGAGGTCATAGATAAATTCTGATTCTTATCTTTCCAAGAGGGGAATTCTGTAATTCTGCCAAATATTTGAGTGTGAAGTCTCTATTGTTTGACATAGTATGCACACATCAAACTGCAGTATATTCATGTTTTAAAAAAAGCTTTGTTATACAGTTGATAGTCTATCATGTTTGTTCCATTTTATGTGACCACTGCATATTACAATCAGATAGTTCTCACCAAACCTGGCATGTTGTCCTTAGAGTCAACTTTTTTCTTATTCTCTATCAACCTTGTTGTTGCTTGAAACAATACAATGTACAAGTCCTGATGTATGGGGCTGGAGAGGGGCCTTAGTCAGGGATGCTGACTGTGCAAGCATGGGGACCTGAGGTTGATCCCCACACTCATGTAAGAAAGCTAAGTGCAGAGCGGGCATCGAATATGCCTGAACTGGGGGAGTGAAGACAAGAGGGCCTCTTGGGGCTGGTGGCCAGCTGGTCAAGAGGAATCAGCGAGTGTCAGGTTCTGTGACTCGGTCTCGGGAAATAAGGTGGAGAACAATTTAGGAAAATACCCAACCCTGATCTCTGGATTCTACATGCATGCACACACATGTTCCCTTGATCTCCGAATTCCACACATGTGCACACACCCTGCCACTTGCATGTATGTCCACATGTATGTATATGCACACCTCTCCCACACAAAGTTATATGGTGGAATTTGCTGCTTGGGTGGCATAATGGCATTCAAACATTGAACTTACCCAAAGATGACTCTTAATTCTGTCCCAAACTGTGCTTCCCTTTTAGCATGCACCCATAAGCACATGATGCCATCATCTATCTGGTGTCAGGATCCTTGACTCCTCTTTATTCCTTACTCTGTACATCCAGTTAGAATCCATTATCTTTTTAAATAATGGCACTAATTGTCCTAACCATTATAACCACCATGCTCTTTTGGGCTACTTTAAGAGTATCATAGCCAGAGATGGTGACATATGCCTATAATTCCAACGTGTAGGAGCTAGAGGCAGGAGGATCTGGAGTTCCAGTCCAGCTTGAACTACACAGTGAAATCCAGTACTAAAACAGAAAAAAACACAATACTTCTTTTTATATATCCCCTTTAGTCTTCTAATTCTTTTTCTACACAATAGTGGAAGTTATTTATAAAATACATACAATACAATATCATGCTCCTTGAGCAATGGTTCCTTGTTCTCAGGTTAAATTCCAAAGCTCTATATGATCTGGCTTCTTCTTGGCTCTCTAGCCTCAGTCCATCTCTCACCTTTCAAGATCCAACCAAATCATTGGAGTTTTGCTCTGTACTTTGTTATTGCTATCTTCTCTTCTGACACCATCTTCCTCTTCTTTCCTGTGACTCAGGATATGCACTCTTGTACACACACACACACACACACACACACACACACACACACACACACACACTGAGGAGTGGGGAGAGGGAGAGTTGCATCCTTGGCCTTGTCAACTGGCAAATAGGGATTCATTCTTTAGACTTTGTTGAAAACTTGCTTCTCTAGGGAAATGTTCCCTGTTCTCAAATAGGTTTGGTCCAACTGATAGCTCCCAATTCACGAAGTACCTTGTACTTCTCTCTCCTACTACATTTATCACAAATTGCACTTCTATCATTACAAAAAGGATCTTTCCTATTGAATTATGAGCTTTGTAAGGGCAGACCATCTCTGTTTTATCCATTTCTGTTTTTCAGCACAGAAAGCATATAGTAGGAACTCATTGAGTATTTACCAAATTAAGGAACGACTGAAGTGCTGTGAATCTCCTCTTGTTTCCCTTTCTCTATATCCTACTGGTCACCTATGTTTCAGTCATCATTCTACACTTTAGAATAATATTGCAGAGATAGTGGGAGAACATGATCACTATCATTTGACATTCTCGAAAGATTCCTCTTTGAGAACACGAATAAAATAATATATTATAGCTTTTATTTTGTAATGCTTAAAGCACATCTATATTCTTTGGTTTACATCATTTTATATGGTGTAAAAAATTGAGAAATGATGTTTAATGAAGGAACTGTTTTCAATTTATAACGTTATAACACATTTTAACTTTTTCATAGCATGCTATAGGTGATTCCCTCATCACAGATGTAAGAACTTTATAACTACAAAAATTTAACACATATTCATTGGTTAATTGCAGCGAATAATATGGCTATAAGGAAAAGTAAGTTTTTGGGGTTTTTGTTGTTGTTTTTTGGAGACAGGGTTTCTCTGTATAGCCCTGGCTGTCCCAGAAGTCTCTCTGTAGACCATGCTAGCCTTGAACTCAGAAATCCATCTGCCTCTACTCCCTGAGCTCTGGGCCTAAAGGCATATGCAACCAAACCAGGCTGTAAGTCTTTGTCCTCAGAGGAGTGTCTATTGCACTGGAGAAAAGGAAGTAAAAATGTTAATAATACTGACCACTAAGTTGAGTATTTTCTTAATTTAATCTTGATATAGACTATGTTTTTTTTTTTCATTTTAAAGAAGGAATTAAGATCCTGAAATGATTGAAATTTAAGTCAAGTATCACACAAAAATTGAAACTTTGTAACCCATTTATTCTTTAGTTACCTTCTAGTATTTCCTCAGGTTCAGAATCAGAGTTGAGATTTTCATATTTATAACGTAGTACTTAAATGTAAAACCATCTGGAGTCTGAATTTCTCCTTTTGATATTTTCCCCAAATCATTAAATATTAGTTTAAATGCATCTATATTTGTGGTGATTTGAATGAAAATGTTCCCTGTAGGCTCATAGGGGGTGGCATTATTGAAGGTGTG